>NC_133449.1:118198401-118275901 GCF_048565385.1 Saimiri boliviensis
CTTGTGCACTTTGAGAGGATGAATTTTTTGGTGAATGAAATATATCTCCATTTTTAGAAAGTAACCTCTTTGGCAGTGATAAAAAAGATCAATGTGAGACTTAGTCTAGAAAAAAAAGTGCATCCACTAACTCTAGCCAATCCCAAGAGAGCGGTGGGAGCTGGGAGGACCTGAGTGGGGGCATGGTACCAACTAGAGCAGGGTGGGAGGGAGATTGCTGAATTGAAGGGGTGAGGGAAAGGGTGGAGGTTAGACCGGATGCTGCTGCCTTGCTAGGCAAATGATCCAGTCACAGATGAGTCAGGCTTGGGTCTTCAGAGGCAGAGGAAGCTCAGAATCCTTCTGCATCCTTTAAAGCCTCAGATGCCGACTCCTGCTGAAAGCCTCAGTTTGGCCATGACAGGCACAAAGAACCAGAAGTCAGCAAACCCAAGCACCAGGCTCCGTTTTGTCCTCACTAAGTTGTTTGACCTTGGGCAAGTCCTATCACTGTTTAAGATCTCAGCCTCCTTCTTCGAAAATGAAGAAATTAGAACAGTTGGTTTCCAAGATCCTTCCAATGCTAGAAATTCCAGGATTGTGGTACAAATTCCCAGAGCAAATGTACTCTAAAATACGGCTCTATGACACATTTGCTGCTAACTGAAGTCTCATTTCTGGAGTCAGTCTTTGACTATGAATCACATTGTGTTATTTCTGTTGCGTTCCTTTCTTCTGCTAAAGTAGGTTTATCTGGGCCAGGGTCCTGCCAGGACGTAGCAGGAGGTGAAGGTGTTCAATGAAAGCCCGTTGGAGACTGGATTGGAATGTTCTCTGGGATCCAAACTAATGATCTGGTTGCTCTCTCCCTTCAGGTGTGAAGGCAACTGGCCACTCTTAGTTGAGAAATAGGAAGTATTAGCAGGGTGCTTTGCAAATAGACTCCAATGTTTCTAAACTCTTGGCAGTCCCAAGGATGGGTCTTTGGTTGGCCTTTGAGGTAACTCCCAATGTGGGAGGGACCCCTTGGTGACGGGACAAGTTAATTCATGCTGAAATTAGAATAAGACCCCCTCCCACTGTCCTCAGGTAGTGCAGGCATCCAGAGATACATGTCACAGATGAGGTGTTAAGACATCTGCTTCTTCATGTTGGTCCACATCCCGAGCTCCTACTGGGACAGGAAGCAGCAGCTCCCAGCTTCCATGTCCAAAGGCACACAGCTAAGCAGCCTTGGGGCCACTCTGGCTGTCACTCTGGGGTGCTTCCAGGGTTAATGGGCGTCCTGTTTGAGGATGGAATCTGACAAGGCCTGATGGACCAGACAGGCTGAGCCTGGGTCTATATCCTGATGCCTTTGCCTAACAGTGTCCAGATCAAGGCTCCAAGATCCTACACACAACCATCGCTTGGCAGAGCCTAAGAACATTTCAGACTGTTAGGACTCCATCTCAGTCCTCTTATAGGCTCAGCTCCAATAAAGATGCTGCATGTTATAGCTGGGCTTGATGGGTTCCTAGGGAAACTTCTACGTAAAGTTATGGAATCATGCTGTCACTTAAATAGCACATCCAGGAAAGCCTAACTCCAAATACAGTAACTCACTCAGCAGCACAATGAAGAGACGCAGCTGAGACCCAGGATGTGGCTTGTGGGCATGGGGCATCCTTCTCAGGAGGCATTATTGTCCATGGCATTCAATGTCATGGCTCTCCACTTTCAAAATATTTCCTCACGGAATTTTGAACTGGTGCCATTGGTATGTATTCCTCCGTTTCTCCCTGTGTTTAAACAGCAAACACTTCTGGGAAGTCTCAGTCTTGTTAGTGTAAATGAGGTCTTCAGTGAGGAAGAGGAATTGTTTAAAGGGACATTTGGAAAGAGGTGTAAGACACAGGAATAAGAGGTAGACAAGCATGAATTCATCCGTGACTTAATTTTGCCAAGGGCTGCTTTTCTACCTAGAGCCAAACTGAATGTATTTCTCCGACCTGTAGAGACAGGGATAACTATGGCTTCGTTCCTACTTGGCAAAGAAAGGGTTGAGAAGACACCATCAGGGCCACAGTTAGATATCACTTCATATCCACTAGAATGACTTATAAAAAAACAAAACAACTGTTAGTGAGGATAGAGAAATTGGAACCCATGGGCATGACTGGTGGGAGTACAAAATGGTGCCACTGCTGTGGGAAACAATATGGCGGATCCTTAGAAATCAAACACAGAATCACCATGGGACCCAGCACTTCCATTTCTGGTTACATATACAAAAGAATTGGAAGCAGGGATTCCAACGAGTTTCTGTACACCCATATTCATAGCAGCATTACTCACAGTAGCCAAAGGTAGAAACTCTAAATATCCACTGAGGTTGAATGGATGAACAAAATGTAGTATATGGAACAAAATCGACAGTAGCATATGATTCGGCCTGAAAATGGAATGAAATTCTGATACAGGCTGCAATGGAGAGGAACCTTGAAGATATTATGCTAAGTGAGATATGCCAGTCACTAAAGGATAAATACTATACAATTTCACTTATGTGAGGTGCTTAGAATAAACAAATTCATAGAGATAGGAAGTAGAGCAGTGGTTACCAGGGGTTGGAGGAATGGGAGGTTGGGGATTATTCCTTGATGGGTACAAAGTTTCAGTATGAGAAGAGAAAAACAGTTTTGGAGATGTATAGGGGTGATGGTTGTACAATCATGTGAATGTATTTGATTTCATTGAATAGTACACTTAAGAATATTAATGATGATTTTTTTTTGAGACTGAGTTACACTCTTGTCTCCCAGGCTGGAATTCAATGGCACGATCTCAACTCACTGCAACCTTCACCTCCCTGGTTCAAGCTATTCGCCTGCCTCAGCCTCCTGAGTAGCTGGAATTACAGGTAACCACCACCATGCCTGGCTAATATTGTTTTTTTTTTTTTTTTTTGAAGTAAAGATGGAATTTCACCATATTGGCCAGGCTGGTCTTGAACTCCTGACCTCAGGTGATCCATCTGCCTCGGTCTCTCAAAGTGCTGGGATTACAGGCATGAGCTACTGCACCCAGCCTAAACAAATAATAAATTTTATATTACATAATTTTTACCCCAAGAAATTTTTATAAAGGAAAGAAAAGAAATTTGGTAACTGAAAACTACATTTTCTTTCTTTTTCCTCTAGGAATAGTTGTAATTGGAGTTCAGATTAGATCAGAAGGTGTATCAGCTGGGCTAGGCTAGGTTATGCTAGGTAACAAGGATTCCCCAAATTTTTCACTCATGCCATTGGTCCATCATGGGTTGTCAAAGGGGCTCCTCCTACTCACCCAGGGACTCCAGGTAACACAGCAGCACATGACAGAGAAAAAGACGTCCAAAGCTCTTGCACCAGCAAGTAAATTCTTTGGTTTGAACACAACACGTGATACTTCTACTCAAAATTCTTGGGCCAGAACTCATCATGTGTCCTACCTAAGGCTGGGAAATGCAGTCTTACCATGTTCTCAGAAGGTGGAGAGCCAGAAGTCTTTGACAAAAAGCCCTAATGATTACTGGAGAAGTAAGTAGGATAGTCCAGAGGAAATGATGCCTCCATTTCCTTTGAAATTGAAAATGTCCTGCTGTTATACAACTGTTCATTCAGCCATCTAATTAATCAATCATTCAAAAAACATTTTTGAAGGTTTACAATCTAGATGAAGGCTTATTTGTGGGATTGGTCACTTCTTGACATCACAGCTGGTTTCTGGTTCTACCAAGGGAAGGTTCAGTTGCTAAGTCACCCATGCCTGTCCACCACTACTATGGTATGTGGTCTTCCATCATAGCCAATCCTCTCTCCTCAGCCACCCAGGCAAGGGTTTCTTTGGGGCCCTGGCCACTTGCCACCTAAGATGCTCTTTAGCTACTTCACCTGATGACTGGGGAAGCCAGGCTCTGAGGATCTACTGGTAACCCAGAGAAGACCAAAGCTCCCAGAGCCAGCAAGTCCACTGCCTGCTCCACTGGAAAAGTAATAACTTGTCTCTGGCATACTCTTATTTGGAATCTCAAGCACATGCTGAATTGGGGCAACTGATCTGTAACTTCCCCAGGACTGTGATAACACCTCAGATCTGCCTTGCAGCTGCCTAAATCCCAGCATGCTTCTCATCCATGTCTTCCCTAGCCTGTCTTCTCATCTCCACACTCATTCCACTGTGTCCTCCAGCGTCAAGTCCGACTCACAGACTCAACTGAGCAATGGATGAAAGATGTACACTGACATAGCCTTACCAGTCAGCCAGCCAAGGCCAGGGGACCTCTGCCAGAGTCGGCAGTGGCCTTAATAAGCCAGTGATGTTCACATTTATTTTAGTACAGATTAAATGACAAAGGTCTCGAGTAAACACTATTAGAGGGTAATTAACATTGCTGACCCCCCTAGTAGAGAGCAGTTGTGTGCCTGCAGATGATCAAAGGTCAGTCTTAGGATCACATGAGTAAACAAGCTATTTAGATAAACTTTTCTACATTTCTTTATATCTACTCTTAGCTATTAGCTCAAGGTAAGAGGATTAGGTTGCCTTCAGCCATAACCTTTTCCTGAGGCTTTTGCAAAACCTTCTGGTTTTCTAAGAAATTTCTTAGAAATTGCTATAATTTCTCCTACCATTCTGGCTGATCTCCTATACTCTAGAACCTTTGTTCCATTGCAAAAAAGGTTCCCAGCATCCATTCATTTATTCAGTAAGTGCTTAACAAATGTTTCCTATGTGCCAGGCACTACCCTAGATTGCAGAGTTAAAACAGTGAACAAGACAGACACCCATCCCTGCCTGCATGGAACTGCTGCAATAATCTACATAAGAGGATGCACTGGGGTGTATTGGTGGAGGTGATGAAGCACAGTTAGATTAGACATATATTTGACAAACTCCACCTTTCTTCTGGAGCCTCCCCATCTTGCTTTAACCAAAACCTCCATCATGAGTAGAACATTTGCTTTCTACAAATGTCAAATTTTACTACTGCTCTCAGCAAATGGCTGCATACCCCTTCATCAAAAAAAATGGAGTCTTTAGATGTAAACTCCTCCAAGTCCCATCATCTCACCTACATGTCATCCATGGAACCTTCATCCTAACCTTCTTCTCTCAGGCCTCCTTTAAGATGAATCTCTGTTCTCTAGTCTAATTCCCTACCATCTTCTAGAACCAATGCTTCTTCCAGCATTCCTTGAGTTCTCCTGAATTCTTCAACTTCATGCTGTATACTGGATCATTCCTCCAGATCTTTAAGCATGCTCAAGATGAGTCTCCTTTAAAAATTAGAAGTTAGGGCTGGCTCATGCCTGCAGTCTCAGCACTTTGGTCGGCCAAGGTGAGAGGATCACTTGAGCTCAAGAGTTTGAGACCAGCCTAGGCAACATAGTGAGACCTCGTTTATAAAAAAAATTATTAAAAATAAAAGCTAGGCATGGTGGTGTACACCTGTATGCCCAGCCACTCAGAAGGCTAAGGCAGGAGGATCACTTGAGCCTGGGAGATTGAGGCTGCTGGGAGCCATAGTCACTCCACTGCACTTTGAGACAGGGTCTTACTCTGAGTGACAGAGTAACACCCTGTCTCAAAAATAATTTTAAAAAGAAGCTAAAATATTAAAGAAAGAAATTTCCAAATCAGTTTTTGAAGTATTGTTTGTCTGCCATTCAGGACATAGTCATGGGCAAAGACTTCATGACAGAAACACCAAAAGCAATGGCAACAAAAGCCAAAATAGACAAATGGGATCTAATTAAGCTAAAGAACTTCTGTGCAGCAAAAGAAACTATCATTAGGGTGAACAGGCAACCTACAGAATGGAAGAAAATTTTTGCAATCTACCCACCTGACAAAGGGCTAATACTCAGAATCTACAAAGAACTCAAACAAACCTACAAGAAAAAAACAAGCAACCCCATCAAAAAGTGCGTGAAGGATATGAACAAAAACTTCTCAAAAGGAGGCATTTATGTAGCCAACAAACAGATGAGAAAATGCTCATCATCACTGGTCATTAGAGAAATGCAAATCAAAACCACAATGAGATACTGTTTCATGCCACTTAGAATGGCAATCATTAAAAAGTCAGGAGACAACAGATGCTGGATAGGATGTGGAGAAACAGGAAGAGTTTTACACTGTTTGTGGGAGCATAAATTAGTTCAACCATTGTGGAAGACAGTGTGAGGATTCATCAAGGATCTGGAACTAGAAATACCATTTGACCCAGCAATCCCATTACTGGGTATATATCCAAAGGATTATAAATTATTCTGTTATAAAGACACATGCACACATATGTTTATTATGGCACTGTGTGCAATAGCAAAGACTTGGAACCAACCCAAATGCCCATCAATGATAGACTGGATAAAGAAAATGTGGCACATATATACCATGGAATACTATGCAGTCATAAAAAAGGATGAGCACATGTCCTTTGCAGGGACATGGATGAAGCTGGAAACCATCATTCTCAGCAAACTAACACAGGAACAGAAAACCAAATACCACATGTTCTCACTCATAAGTGGGAGGCGAACAATGAGAACACATGGACACAGGGAGGGGAACATCACACACTGGGGCCTGTTGGGAGGTGGGGGGTTAGAAGTAGGATAGCATTAGGAGAAATATCTAATGTAGATGACGGGGTGATGGATGCAGAAAACCACTATGGCATGTGTATAACTATGTAACAAACCTGCATGTTCTGCACATGTACCCCAGAACTGAAAGTATATATGTATAAAAAAGGAAGTATTGATCGTCCATTGCTGTTAAGGCAACTAAATACATCTGTGGGTGATGTGATGGGGAGAAAGAACCAGAATCTTCTCTCACATTATTCACCGAAACCAATGTGAGATGAATTTAAAAATTGAAGATAAAGGCATAAAACAAACAAAATATGCCAGAAGAAACAAAGAGTAATTTGTGATGGAGAGATCTTACAAGAGAAAAACAAGAAGCAATAATAGAAAACATTAACAGATTTGACTCTATAAAAAATGCTTATATAAGATACTATAAATATGAAAAGATACCATAAACTGCATCCAAAGACAAGTAATAGACTGGAAAACAATATTTGAGACACATACAACAGACAGAGGGATAATATCCACAATATACAAAGAGCTCCCACAAATCAATAAAAAAGAAATGGGGTTTTGCAAATGTTGAAAGATCTGAACAGGCAATTCTCAACAAAAGAAACTGAAATGGCAAATACGCATATAAAATACACTCAAAGGCCAGGTGCAGTGGCTCATGCCTGTACTCAGCACTTTGGGAGGCCAAGGCAGGAGGATTACTTAAGGCCAGGAGTTTAAGACCAGCCTGGGCAACATAGCAATACCCCATCTCTACAGAAAATTAATTTTTTCTATATATTTTTTCTTTCTTCTTTTACATATATAAATATATTTTTGAGACAAGATCTCACTGTGTTGCCTAGGCTGTAGTGCAGTGGTGTGACTGTTGCTCACTGCAGCCTCAATTTTCTAGGCTCCAGTGATCCTCCCATCTCAGCCTCCCAGGTAGTGAGGACTCCAAGCAGGGACCACCACACTGGGCTAATTTTTATTTTTATTTTCTTTAGAGATGGGGTGTTGCCATGTTGCCCAGGCTTGTCTTAAGCTCCTGGAGGATGTGACTCCTCAGCTGGAGAGATCGGGAGCATGTGACAAGGACCAAGAGGGAGCTGAGGACAACCCCCAGACAGCTCCTCAGGGCAGAGCAGCTGTTCCAGTGAGAGCAGGCTCAGGGCTGGGGACACCTTTCAGAGATGATCATTCATTCACAAGACCTTCCTCTTAATATCTTAATACCTACCTTGTTTCTAGGTTTTCAAGAAAGACCAAGAAAAGAAAGTTACCACAAAGTAGCATGGTTTTTCTGCCAAGGGTCTGTCTGCCAATACGCTACAATAAATGGAAACCCAGACTCTTATAAAGTATTATCTGGGAAGATATTGGACCAAAAAACAAATCCAAAGTAACTGTCTGATGCCCTATAAAATAAGCCTTTCAATATTTTATAGGATCCCTCTTTCCCCAAACACAACCCTTCTAAGCCAGCAGTCTTCTTTCTGTTCTGGTCCCGCTGTTGGAAGTGGATGCTCACGGACTTGAGGTGTCTTTTCTGCAACCGGAGTCCTAGTTAATTGTGGGTCTGATTCAAATGATGGCGCTGCTGGCAGAATGAGCTCATCTTCGCTGCACTGATTCCTCTCTCCACCCCCTTGCCAGCTGGGAGCCCTCCTGAAAGAACAATAGATTTATAATATGAGCAAAACAAAGGAGTCAGGAATGAACAGCTCTTGGAAATAAGTAGGTCAAGACACAATCAATTTCCAAATTTAAAATTATGTTTGAAAAATGTACCTTTAATACAGGAGCCCGCTTTGGCCCTGTGGGGTAAAGCATGTAAAGTTTAAAGTTCCGGAGTGGCTGCTTTATCAGGTAGTCCGAAGTTTACCCTGGAGGTTAAGCAATAAAATGGAAACAAAAATAATTTAACAGTTTTGCAGTTAGTTTAACCCAGCAACAGCTCCTTAAATAGCTTTCACCTTCCTGGAGCTTGCCATGCTCATAAAGCTACAAGATGCATTTCAAAGCTATGAATTTGCTAAATAGAACTTCATTTCCTCTTCTTATTAGAGGTAATTAAATTTATTAGACGTCAGTAAAAGCCTTGTAAACAGAAAATATGAATGCTTATAAAAGTCTGCCCTTTCTTTTCAACCTAATAATTAAGATGTAACCAGAAAGCAGCTAATAACAGCTCGTAATTTATCAGGTGCCATTCAACCCCGAATCTGAGACATATTGAAGGAATATTAAACACTGAAATGAAAATAATACCCATTGAAACACATTATTTATTAAATACATAATCACTCAGAGAAATAAACACATTGCACAAAGAACTTGATATTTCTGATGTAAACAGTATATATATTATCTTCTGCTTTAGATATATTACCCATCAAGTCAAATTCTTAAATCAAAGCCACAGCTTGTTTAAATGCAAACTGCCTGTGGCAGCTCAGCAAGCTCCAAATTTCCACAAGACGTTCACCTTGATATCAGTTTTCAAAGACAGAGTCACTGAAGTTTTTTCATTATCGTTTTTAACATTCTCAGAATAAAAGAAATCCCCCAGCAAGCATTAGAGAAGCAGAAACAGAAAAGAAGAAAGGTGATTCTAAAAAGAAATAGTAAGACTTACAAATTAACGAAAAAAATTCCCACCGTCCAATACACTTGAACTTAGAAGCAACTGCCGATTCAATACCTTACACCCCACCCCGATGTGATCTAACCCCAAATGGAGGTTCAAGAATGTACATTGCATCTTTATTAACTGTCCGGCTGAAATCTGTACTTGGAGTTCTTTAGAATAAATGATTATGAAGACTTTAGATACCGTATTTCATTGATTCCAAGAGTCCTTCCATTTTAAGGTACACCATCATTTTATGTATCACTAAGAAAGAAAACATAAAACACTGCCAGTTAGACTGTGACATGCTATCATTGTAAGCTGCATCTTGATGTCAGAGACGTTAAAACTGTAAAAAAAAAAAAAAAAAAAAAAAGCTGGGCGTGGTGGCTCACACCTATAACACTTTGAGAGACCAAGGTGGGAGAATCACTTGAACTCAGGAGTTTGAGACCTGCCTGGACAAAAAAATAGTGAGATCCCATCTCTATGATTTTATTTTTATATATTTAAAAATTGTGCAGTAAAACACTTGTATAAATAGACACAATTCGCCTACAATGTTAACTTGGTTACCTTTGGAAAGGGAGGAAGGGAGAAGGTTACCATCTGGGCATGAGTGAAGCTAGTTCTGTTGCTCAGTTACATGAATAAACCTCAACAAGCCTTACGTGAATATTTCCGTGTGCATTTCTGCATGTATGTAGCATATCAATAAAACAAATTAACATTACATGTTTGTACAAAAATCTTTTTTTTCTTTTTGAGACGGAGTTTCACTCTTGTTACCCAGGCTGGAGTGCAATGGCACGATCTCGGCTCACCGCAACCTCCGCCTCCTGGGTTCAAGCAATTCTCCTGCCTCAGCCTCCTGAGTAGCTGGGATTACAGGCACGCGCCACCATGCCCAGCTAATTTTTTGTATTTTTAGTAGAGACGGGGTTTCACCATGTTGACCAGGATGGTCTCGATCTCTTGACCTCGTGATCCACCCGCCTCGGCCTCCCAAAGGGCTGGGATTACAGGCGTGAGCCACCGCTCCCAGCCACAAAAATCTTTTAAAATAAACTATAAGGACATTTCAGAGGACCGAAGATTCCTGTGATCATTTAAACATCCTACCTCATCCACAAGTCTCTTCCCAAAGAATGGGGAGATGAGTGTCCTCCCAGCAGGACTGATGAGGGGACAGCAGCATCCCACAGAAGTCAATCCACTGGAACAAAGCACGGATATGCACTTATGCTTCAAGAGGGGAACCCATCTTACGAGGGGTCCATGCGTGAAGGATGCATAGTGGAAACTACTCATGAGAATCCCCTAGGAAGCGGCCATGTTGGAAGCCAGTAGGCTGTCACCTGGTCAGTTTCATTGTTAGGCTTCTTATTCTGGAATAATTATAGATTCACAGGAAATTGCAAAAAATATACAAATAGGGAGGTCCTGTGTATCCTTCACCCAGTTTCCCCAGACAGACAGAAACATCTTATCTAACTATAATGCAATATCCAGACCAGGAAACTGACATTGAGACCATCCGTAGAGTGGATTCAGATTTCACTTGTTTTACCCACATGGTGCACACATGCACAATTCTACATGTCTTTATTCTATGGGGCACCGGACCAACGTCAGTTCCCACTGTGCTACTAAGATGGCATTGTCACATCATAAACTTTTTTTTTTTTTTTTTTCTGAGACAGAGTCTCACTCTGTTGCCCAGGCAGGACTGCAGTGGCACGATCTTGGCTCACTGCAACCTCTGCCTCCTGGGCTCAAGCAATTCTCCTGTCTCAGCCTCCAGAGTAGCTGAGATGACAGGCGCCCACCACACCCGCCTAAGTTTTTGTATTTTTAGTAGAGATGGGGTTTTATCATGTGGGCCAGGCTGGTCTTGAACTCCCAATCTCAAGTGATCCATCCGCCTTGGCCTCCCAAAGTGCTGGGATTACAGACATGAGCCTCCATGCCTGGCCCCATCGTAAACATTTAACTCACACATGCACAATTCTACGTGACTTTATTCTACCTGTAGATTCATGCAACCGCTGCTGCAATCAAGACACCAAACTGTTTCATCCTCACAAGGGCCCTGTGCTGCTTCCTCTTGATAGCCACGCCCACCCCCTCCGTTTCTTTTCCGAAGCCCTGGCACCCAGGATTCTGTTCTCCAGTTCCATATTTTTGTTACTTCAAGAAGGTTATATAAATGGAATTAGACTGCTTGAGATGGGGTATTTTTCTCAGTATAATTCCCTCAAGATCCATCTGATAGTTTATACTTCTTTATTGCTGAGCAGTATTTCAGGGTATGGGTGTACCAAAATGTAACTCATGACCCACTGAAGGACACTGGGGTTGTTTGTAGTTTGGGTCTCTTATAAAAGCAGCTACAAACAGCTATAAACATTCACGTACAGGTCTTGTGAGGATATAGGTTTCATTTCTCTGGGTCAACTGCCTAAGAGTACAGACGGATCAGATGGTAAGCGCATGTTTAGTTTTAGAAGAAATTGTCAAATGATTTTTCCGGTGGCGATGCCATTTGACATTCTCCCCCTGCAACGTGTGAGTGTCCAGCATCTCTGCATTCTCACCAGAGAAAAATTGTAGCCATTCTCAGAAGTGTGTGTGATTTCTCGCTGTGGTTTTAATTTGCATTCTCCTAACGGCTAAGGCCGTTGACCGTCTTTTCATGCAGTTGTTTGCCACTTGTGTGTCCTCTTCAGTGAACTGTCTGGACAGTTCTTCGTCAGGTGCAGGAACAGATCGCTGTTCTTCAGTTGAGCACCACGTGAAGTCTCTGGTTTGTGTTAGAATCCAAGTAGTAACTTCCCAAATGAGAAAACAAAGATGCTCTGTTCCCACATCTTCCCACCCTCCAAGCTGTGCAATCCCTGAGTGCAGTCTGTTGATGGAATCCTTATGCTCTTTTGTCTTTTTGTGTGTATTTGCTGAGCACGGGTAATTGAATTCTTGTTAATGTTTACGATGGGGCCTGGTGCGGTGGCTCATGTCTGTAATCCCAGCACTTTGGGAGGCCGAGGCAGGTGGATCACTTGAGGCTGGGAGTTCAAGACCAGCCTGGCCAACTAAAAATATGAAAAAATTCACTGGGCATAGTGAGTGCCTGTAATCCCAGCTACTCAGGAGGCTGAGGCAGGAGAATTGCTTGAGCCCAGAAGGCAGAGGTTGCAGTGAGCCAAGATTGTACCACTGCGGTCCAGCCTGCGTGACAGGGTGAGACTCTGTCTGAAAAAAAGAAAAGTTTATGATGTGACATCACCATCTTAGCAGCACAGTAGGATCTGATGTCAGTCCAGGGCCCCAAGTCCACGTTCACCAAGCTCTTCCAGGGTTCCCTCAGCCTCCATTGGGCAAAGCAGGTTGTCTTTTGTGATTTTGCTCTCTGGAGCTGACCTGGGCCCTGACCCCACACTGTGGCCTTGCAGTGCCTTGCTTGGAGGGCTTCTTCATATCCCTTTAGTCAAGACAGAACCAAGACCTTCTGCAGACCCCGCTGGCTGCCATGCCCCAAGCACCAGCTTGGACACCTGTCGATCATGTCAGTACCTCCTCAATTAAGTGTCATTTTGAGATACTAACTTCGCTCACCAAATTCCCACCAGCTTGGCCCGTTCTCAGCTTTCTTCTCTTACCTGCTGCTAATGTTTCACTGGGATCATGGTCAACTCACCTTACACAGCACCAGAAGCATGAAACAATTCAGGATGTGGTACAAAATCGGGTGTGGCTGGAACAGAAGTTAGAAGCAAGTTTTGGGAGGTGAAGTTGTAAGAGGTGGGGGTGGATTTCAAACAGCCTTGCAAGCTGTGGTCAGAAAACCCAAAGGGAAGCAGGAACTAGAGGAGATTTTAAAGCAGGGGATGCTGAGATCAGATTAAGTTTCCTTTAGCAAATAGCTAACAAATGTTTATTGAGCACCTATTATGTGCCAGATAAAAGCTGGATTGAGAGCTGTTGAAGATCAAATAATCTGAGGGACATGAAATCTTATGAGTCTTGTGGAATGTCATAAAATGGAAGTAAAAATTTTGATCCCATAAGTCCTGCCCTCTAGTTCCTCTAGTTTAACATGAAAACCAAATATGGCCAGTAAAATTCTGTTCATAAATACTCTGGTAACAGAACAAATGAAAATGATCAACGTGGAGTGTCTTATAAGTGACTGAAGGATTCGAGCGGCAAGAGAGGCAGGAAGGAAGTAAAGATCCTACCAAGGTGTTCCTGGAGAGTGCGGGCAGAGTGCAGGGAGGCTTTAAGGAGCAGCGCACCACGGCACAGTGACTCCGTGGACTGTGGGCTCATGGCACAAAGGGACGCGCCTCCATGGACAGCCAGGCTGACAGCACCCGAGACGGTGCCTGCATGGAGAGCCAGGCTCACTTCGTAACCAGCTCACTGGGATTCTTAGTTATAATCATAACACCAAGCATAAATGAGTGATTTCAAATTTTTAACTTTTAATTTTAATTTTGTGGGTACTTAGGAGGCATATATATTTATGGGGTACACCTTCATAGAAACTCTAAGAGCCAGGGGCTTCTGGGTAATAAGCACAGAGTAGGAAGCCACTGTGAGCCACTTGCGACCCATCCAACCCTGTGCCTTAGAAAGTGTGACACTCACCCCCACCCCACGCTCCACTGAAGAAGAAACCACAGACCAGGTTATCACCTCTCCTAATGCAGCATTGGAATAACCTTCGTACTATTCCGGGACCCAAAGGGCTCAGGAGTGCTGGGAAAAGATCCTTCGCCTTTTGAGCAGTTCCAGCAGAGGGACGATCAGGCTAGCCTGCTGCTCCCCTGAAGATTTGCCCTCCGTTGAGACAAGACGTCTGAACCTGAGAGCCAGGGTTTGGCTCTCCAACCTCTTGGGAAAGCTTTCCCTGGTCCTCTCACTGCATGTTCCGGCCTCTTTAATTCAGAAATGGCCTTAGGTTTTGCTCCTGGGTCGATTTTGCTCCTTAATAGCGTCTCTCTTTTTTCCATGTTTCTGTACAGAGAGATGTTGGCATGAATGTTTTTGGTTCGGATGCCATGATAATATTTATCATCATAATTGATGCATACTGAGTCATTGCTAAGTACTACACATGACGTTAAATCGCTTAATAGGCACGATCACAGGTGATGCAACAATCCTTGGAGCTAGGCTACTGTCAGCAATGTTTTTCTGTGAAGGGTCAGACAATGACTATTTGGGGCTTTGAGACCCCCACGGTCAGTTGCAACCACTCAACTCTGCCGCTGTACTTAGAAGCAGCCATAGATAATACAAAAACTGATGAGCATGGCTGTGTTCCAATAAAACTTTATTTTATAACATCAGGGGGTGGGCCAGATTTGGCTGTGGACTATACTTTGCTGACTCCAGCTTTTGATTTTACTACAGAGGTTTCTGCTTGACCTACCAGTGTTCTGAATGATGCATCTTGGCCTTTTAAATGTTAATATCCTGGATCATAAATTTCCGTGGCTCTAATACTATGTAGGCTCACCATTATCCTGTGGATCTTTGTGACCCACGGAAAGAAGCAATAGCATACACACTGTTTTCTAGACTAAGACAGGTTCTCCTTTCTGGGCTCAAGTTTGGAGGGAGAGGCTGTTCCTGTTCTTGTAAGTGACCTGGAACCACCTTCCCCTTCCTTAGGAGGTTGAAGGTGAACTTGGGAGGAGAGTTTAAGAATGTTCTCAGTCTTCCCAAATCTCAATATATACCAGAAACTTGAAATCCAGTTTCTGTAATTCACCTGAAATAACTTCTCCCATCTGGACTTCCATTGCCTCAGCTATAAAATGGGTGTGACATCTTAAAAACTTCTCTTTGGAGTATGTGCCTTTGCAAATGTGGTAACTATTGCTTCTTTCACCATGCTGTGCTCCTATACTCAGGCTCTGTATTAAAATGAGCAAAGGGCAGAAACCAGAAACGTTGATTAAGAATAGGATTTTGGCCTGGCACAGTGGCTCACACCTGTAATCTCAGCACTTTGGGAGGCTGAGGCGGGCGGCTCACAAGGTCAGGAGTTCAAGACCAGCCTGGCCAACATGGCGAAACCCCATCTCTAATAAAAATACAAAAATTAGCCAGGTATGGTGGCTTGCGCCTGTAATCCCAGCTGCTCTGGTCCCTGAGGAAGGAGAATCGCTTGAACACAGGAGGCGGAGGTCGCAGTGACCCGAGATCGCGCCATTGCCCTACAGACTGGGCAAGAGAGAGAAACTCTGTCTCAACAACAACAAAAAGAATAAGATTTTGAGGATAGGGACTTTGTGTTGCTCGCAGAGTGTGATATTTAGGAAGAAATCAACAAGTGTGTGTTGGCTAAGACTGAAGAGTCAATATTATGAAGAGCCAGCAAAATATGGCAGTCCAAGGAGGGCTTGTGGCCTTGGCTAGCTTTTTCACCTGGGCCTTCCGAGGCATCTTCAGCTCACCAAGCTATGTCCCAGTGAGGATGCCCCTGACGCAGCCACACGTCTATTGCTTTGTGCTGGGTACAGGGTTTTGCCGGCCCAAGGCTGTCAAATTCACTTTGATTTTGGCCTCAGCTGGGCTTCATGCTTTCAGAACAATTTCCCCCACCGCCTTTCACTTGAGGTCCTTGGCAAGGATGCCTCTCCCATTCTGCACGCACGGCTCACTTAATGGGCACAGAGAAATGGGAGAAAGCTCAGGGAGAAAAGAAATCACAACCCGACCCAGTCTAAACCTCGGGAAATCTAACAGGGCCTGCATCTCTTTGAAAACTATACGCAGACATTTCTGGTCGAAGTGAAACCACGCTTCTCACAGAGGGCTGGAGACAGCAAATGGAGCCTTAGTCATACACAGTTAGTTTCAAACTTATGTTGCTGCTCACAGGGAGAAATCAATGTACGGTATATTAAAAACAATCACTGCAGCCCTTAAATGATCCAATAGTTTAGCTTTGAATGCATTCGAGCTAATGGGGGCTTTAATGGCTTCTGACAGATCATTCCATTGATCAAGGGGCATGTATGAAATACGCTGCCTACTAAACTCTGTTTTGATTTTGAGAAAAGAAAACTAAACGTCCATGGTAAACATGGCTTGATTGTTCACATGCTCACCGAGATCCCTCTCAGCGTGACCCTGGTTGGGAGCAGAGGAGGGAAGGATAATGGGAATCCTATATACCTGGCTTGCTTCTCTCCCGACTCTAATCAAGGCATAATCAACTGGAAACCTCTGTCTGCAGAGCTAGGGGCAGGGGGAGGAAGGTGGCCAGCCGGCCAGGGTTCTGGGTTGGATGAGTTATACGCCACAGCTTTGGCTGCTCTGAGAAATTGATTCATCTCTCGCAGGCCACGGGGCTTTGAAGGTTAACTGCGCTGGTCCCAGTGTTTCAAATAGGGAAAGCTGAATTTCCTATTTGAAAGAATAATCAAGTTTTTCAGTTAAGGACAGCAGTTTTGCAAAGAAACAAATAAAATCGTGCTCCTCCATCTGTGTGTCTGGAGGCGCCAAGATTATTTTATGAAATGCTGAGCATACCTCTACTCAGGAATGGCAGTTTTCATAGGGTGCACGGAGTCTGAAAAACTTAGAGGGCTTAACGTGATTCATTGAGACTATTCTTGTGCAAGAGGGGTTTTTATTTCTCCAAGCCCTCGCTGCTTGCTGTGGCTTAAGAGTGAGCTTTAAGAGTGAGCCATATACTGTTCCTGTGTCAGACTGGTCTTGCCTGATCAGAAGTAACGAGTGTATGTAGAAATTCTTCCATTACCCACCCAAACTAAATCAGTTTCACAGAATGAATGATCTGATTTAGCCTGGGTGGGTAATCAAGTCCTACTCAGTAGGACTTCAGCATTTACAAGGCCCGCCTCCAAATGTCTCCACCTGTTGGCTGCACAGCCGTGGTTTTACCTGTGGGAATGGATCTGGCTTGTGGACCCTCTCTCATTTTCTCGGTGACTGGGAAGGGAAGAAGAGTGCCCTTGAAATTGGCAGCACGAAGAGAGTGATCACCTGTGGTCTTGGTTTAGTCTTTAACACAAAGCAAGGCTGTGTGGAGGGCCAGGCGTAATGGCTCACGCTTGTCACCTTAGCACTTTGGGAGGCCGATGTAGGTAGATCACTTGAGCCTAGGCGTTTGAGACCAGCCTGGGCAATGTGGTGAAACCCAGTCTCTACAAAAAATTAGCTGGGTTGTAGTGGCAAGTGCCTGCGGGAGGCTGAGGCAGGAGGATCACTTGAGCCCATGAAGTTGAGGCTGCAGTGAGCTGGGATCTTGCACTGCATTCCAGCCTGGACAACAGAATGAGACCCTGTCTGAAAAAAAAGACTGCGTGAAAGAGCTTCATGCTGTTGTCACTAACAAAGAGGGTCAGAATTACCCCAGACACACAGGACCAGGAACCATTGACCTTCTCCTCAACTTCCTGTAGAATGGTCTTGACCTTTTCGGCCCCACCTGTAGGGCACCTTGCTGTCTTAGTCCAGCGCTTCCCATCTCTCAGCAGGAAACTAAGGCATTTAGCAGATCAGAAACAAAGGGAAACCCCGCCTGCTAGAAGTGCTTCATTTGTATTGGTGCCATGTTTAGTCAGTGGCTTTTGTAAAATTGATGAATTTTGTCTAAAGGCAAGTGCAGACAGGCAAACAGATCTGTATCTGCTGTTATCCATTTAGCTTGACACACATGTGCAGAGGAACTATTTTACCTCAATTCTTTCAGGATTGATGAAAAGTAAATGCGGGCAAAGTCATGAACTGCATCATTGGAAAAGAATCACTGAATCTAATACGGGAGGTTAATTAATGCTTCCCTCCCCTTGAAATAGACTGTCCCTGCTACTTAGACATTCAGAGTCAATAAACAATTGTTGTACACAGATCATCCATTAGAAGGTGATGGCAAGAATTTTTTTTAAGCAAATCTAAAATTGCAATGGGTGACCTACTCCCACTGGAGAAATGGGAGTCCTGAAACGTCGTTTTTCATAATATCTCATTTATAAAAAGTTTCATGCTATCTGTTTAGCAAAAAGTGAAAGCTCTGAAGAGCAAAGGGGATAATATACGGGATAGTGACACAATATTCTTCTTGAACAACCCAAAGCTATTTGTAGTCCCTTTGAATATTTTGATCAGGATACCACTGATCATATTTTTCATCATAATGTACATGCGTGGAGGATTTTTTTTTTTTAGACAGAGTTTCACTCTTATTGCCCAAGCTGGAGTGCAATGGCATGATCTCGGCTCACCACAACCTCCACCTCCTGGATTCAAACCATTCTCCTGCCTCAGCCTCCTGAGTAGCTGGGATTATAGGCACCCACCACCACGCCTGGCTTATTTTGTATTTTTAGTAGAGACGAGGTTTCACCATGTTGGTCAGGCTGGTCTCGAACTCCTGACCTCATGATCTACCCGCCTTGGTCTCCCAAAGTGCTGGGATTACAGGTGCTTGCCACCGTGTCCAGTCGATTTTTAAGTACCCTTAACATACATGATCACAGGGGACAGAACAATACAATGAGCTAGGCATTATCATCCTCCCCGTTACGTAAACAAAGACTGGAGCACAGAGCGGGTTAGGGGTTTGCCGCAGTCACGGAGCTACAACTGTTATCACAGCAAACCTCCTTAATAATAATAGCTAGTACTTCATTGAAGCCCTGTATACGTCAGGTACTGCGGGAGGAATTTTAAATGCACATTAACTTATTGAAACTTCACAATAACCTTAGGTGATGGATCACTCCTATTCTATTTTGTTGACAAGAGAACGAAGATTTGAAAAGGTGGTAGGATGCGGATCACACACCGAACCAAGACTTAGAAAACCTGTTCTGCCACTCAGGAACCCAAAGATTTGGAAAATCGGATGAATGACGCAGAATAGAAAGGGCGGAGGGTGCAGAGAGGCCCAGTGTCCAAGGCAGGAGGAGGATTTGGGTCGGAGAGCAGGAAGGACTTGGGTGACAAGGTTCTGAGAGGTGGGAATTAGGACCATCCTGGGAGCATGGGATCAATGGGAGCGGGGCTGCCTGGGAACCAGGGTGGAAAGGCTTTGTGGGGTGTCAGAAGGCATTCGCTTGGTTCTCTTGCTCACCTGAGGCAACCGATAGATTCCTGGAAACTAGATAGTCAGGTCCTTCTAGCCAGGATCTGGGGAGCACTTGTGATTCTCCTTGTTAATAAGAGAGAATGGGCCAGGGGCGGTGGCTCACACCTGTAATCCCAGCACTTTGGGAGGCCGAAGTGAGTGGATCATGAGGTTAGAAGTTTGAGACTAGCCTGGCCAACATGGTGAAACCCTGTCTGTACTAAAAACACAAAAATGAGCCAGGCATGGTGGTGCATGCTTGTAATCTCAGCTGCTCAGGAGGCTGAGGCAGGCGAATCACTTGAACCCAGGAGAAGTAGGTTGCAGTGAGCTGAGATCGTGCCATTGCACTCCAGCCTGGGCAACAGAGCAAGACTGTGTCGAGAGAGAGAGAGAGAGAGAGAGAGAGAGAGAGAGAGAGAGAGAGAAGATAATGGAGAAACAGACCTTCAGATACTTTCTTGGTGTTTCCAGGAATCTATAGGGTGTCTCAGGTGAGAGAACCAGGTGAATTCCTTCTGACAACCCCCAAAATCTGCCCCCCAAACACAGCAGTGGCCCGGGGGTGCCCTTGCTGTCTTGCAGGAAGTCATTCTCAGCCGCTCCCCTCCTCCCACCCATCCTCTGCAAGCTGCCCGGCTTTCCCTACAGCCGCAATCATCACAACACGCCTGTGCCGTCTCTCCCCTTTATGGTTGTCAAATTGATTTCACCACGGAGATACCTATGGCTCCCAATGAAACTTAATTAAAAATACCATTTAATCACAGAGTAACAAAGGCAAACGGGATAAACGGCATTACCACTTCGGCGCGTTTTAATCCGCGCCGCTCCTCTCCATCTGAATCTGTCTGGATGAGAATTGCCTTTTCAAACCAGAATCCCCTTGTCTTCCATGCGCTTGCTCCTGACAGATCTCCAAAATAAACAGTATTTAGCGTGGCATGGATCCAAATGTATGCAATCTGCCCAGTGGTAAAGTCAGCCCTAACTAGAGCAAGAAAAAAAAAAAGAAGTTGCATTGGAAAATACCTTCCTTCCCTCAAAGCATACAAAACACCATCTACTGAAAGTGGGGTCCATTAAACGGGGCCTATGGACTCTCAATTCTGGCCTCCCTCGATTCAGTGAGTGATGGATTTCGAAGCTTATTACTAAAATTGTGTCACCAGTAATGCCATGATCCTGCTCTTTTATGTCTAGAAAGTTCTGTGGGGCTGGAGCCTGCCAGTGAGGATCGGCTGGGGTGCGGTGGGGAGGTGCCGTTTAGAGTGAACTCTGCAGGCGGGCAACCTAGAGGGGCTGCGGCCCATCTTACCCATCTTGAGATCTCACCCAGCCAGGGGGACATTCCCAGTTGGAAAGCCGCTCCTTTGGAAGGAGCCATTTGCTCTCTCTCAGAGACCCTCTGGAATCCAGAAAGCGACGGTCTAAAGCGTGAAAATATCTCACCAAGTTACCGCCACGCCCTCGTTGCTTCAAACCCTTTCATGCTTCCTGGGATGTGTGGAATAAAACCCGAGCGGCTCTGTCTTCACTACGCTGCATCTCCCCTTCCCCTCTCCTGATCTTCTCAACTTTGGGCTCAAGGTCCTTTTGCTTCCTTGGGTACCCCCCTCTCAGGACTCTCCTGCCTGGGCCCACCGCCCCCTTTCCTGGGAAGCTCTTCCTGACCTTTCCCTTCCCCACGCCTGATCGAAGTCCCCTGGGTCAGTCACCATCTCCTCCTGCTGTCCCGCTCCCAGCTGGTTTCCTTCCTGGCACTTCCAACCACCTGCCACAATCTTGTTATTGATTTTCTGGTTACTGTCTATTTCCCCACTATGAGATAAGTTTCTGTTTTGGTCACTACACATCCCAGGGCATCCAGTAGCCTGGGGGGCAGAGATCTGTCTGGGGTCCCCAGACTTGCCCCATTACTGAGGCTGTGGTCAGTTCCAAGCAAGGTTTGCGGGAGGAAGAGAGGGAGGTGGGACAGTCAGTTGTGCCTCAGTGCAAAGGGATCTCTTAGATCACTTTTCTCAAGATAGCTGGGACCACAGGGAGGCCTGGCAGGAAAGCAGGTGGGGGCTGCTGCTGATGGAGGTGGTCCCTTATCCACACATGTGGGGGGAAGGGTGCAATTTCCGGACCTGTGCTTCCAGGAAAATCCTCCAATTCACCGGGCAGAAGCAAGCCTTTCCATGACCCTGCAGGATACGAGTTCACTGTCATTGCCCACACCAGCTGCCTTGTTATTGGGTCTTGCCCACCTCCTTCCACCCACCTGAAACCTCCCTGGAGAGCACATGAAATCCTCAAACACATGCTCAAAGTCACCAATTCTTTTTTCTCTCGCCCTGTGGCCCAGGCTGGAGTGCAGTGGTATGATCTTAGCTCCCTGCAACCTCCGCCTCCCGGCCTCAAGCGATTCCTGTCTCAGCCTCCCGAAAAGCTGAGATTACAGGTGTACACAACCACGCCCAGCTTTTTGTGCTTTTAGTAGAGACGGCGTTTCACCATGTTGTCCAGGCTGGTCTCAAACTCCTGACCTCCAGTGATCTGCCGCCTCAGCCTCCCAAGTGCTAGGATCACCATTTCTTCAGAGCAAATGTAATCTCACCTTTTGGATTCACTTAAGGTAATAATTTCTCCAACCCTGTTGAGCATCCCTGGACTCCACATGGAGGGCTTTGACAACTAATTCCATCTACCCAGGCCAGTGAAGCTGGCTCATCCATGCAAAAGGAAAAAATAGAATCTCTCTTGGTTTCTTATCTCATCCTTTTAATATTTTTATTGTGTATGAATATTTTGTGGTACACATGACATTAGTACAAGCAGTCTACGAATAGAGTTCAATAGTCACACATATATATTGGGGTGAGCACAAAACATTTCGACTAGAGGGGTGCAAGCAAGCAGGTTTGGAGAGTGCTGATATGAAGGGGTGACGCAGGTCAGGTTCACAATAAATGATACAATGGAGAAAAAGAGGGAATACAGCAAACCATTGGGTCATGTCCCACCTCGCGGCAGAAAGACGCTACGTAGCTTGTTGCCATGTGAGAATGGGGGCCTAGGACTGCTGGGTGTTCTGCGTTCTAAAGAAAATGCAGACCTTTTAATTTTATGTGAAAGCTCCCAATTTCTAAATATTGGCCCCTAATGGAATATAACAAAAAACGAACATCATGGGGGCTACAGAAAACACTGGGCTGGATGGCCCAAGGGCGCCCCGTCTGTGACTTTTATGTGCCACGCCCTCCTGGCCTACGTTATTTCATGTGATCTCTGTAATGACCTGTGAGAGTGCTTCACTTCTCTCTTACTGATGAGGAAACCGAGGCTCAAAGACACTAGGGAATGAATCCAAGGTCTAAGAGACTCAAGTCTCAACATGATGAGACCCTGGTTGCTTTGCTTAACGTGACATTTCTGTGGCTATGAACTGCATGGGAATGAGCGCACCCCGTGAGCCAATGCAATTCTGGTGGCAGGAAAGAGTTTATTATCAGTGCACCTTCAATAGGCAAAAGCTCTTCAACTTCTCAACTACTGTGAATAACTACATGGGAAGGCAACGGGCTGGGGAGAGGGGGGGCTAACTATTTTCATGATTTCCGGGGCACAAATGGGCAGGAGCCAGGTCAGAAAGGGAGAGATGTGCTAATGGCATCACAAGATAAAACTGGCGCAGGGGTAAGAACGAAGAGAGGAAAAAAAATCTCACCCACACATAACAGTACTAGTATTTCCTGGGTATTTAACTATGTGCTGGAAATTGTCCTAAGTCTGTTATTAGATCATCTTAATCTTCATCTTGGGAGTGGTGCCTTTCATATATTCCCATTATACAGATGAGGAAACTGAGGCATATTAACATGCCAAAGCACAGGGAGCTAATGGGAGTCTTAAAGCCCAGATTTTAAGCTCCCCTCTCCACTGTCTCTGAGTCTCCAAGGTCATCAGGATGGGGCACTGCGGTTCTTCAACCCTCAGTTCTACCTGTCACTACATAGGAAAGAGGGACTTAGAGAAAAAACTATACTATGCTGGTTAAATCTGTGAAATAATGTAAAAGGAGCTGCATCTCTTTCATTAGTTCAGGGAAACTCCCTAAAGACAGGCTATCAACTTAATTTTAATTGTTAACATCTCATTCCTGTGCACTGAGCGTAGGTCTCAAAGCTCAGACTTTCACTTAGGTTTGTCTTAGGGAGAGGAGAGAGGCCAGTCCTCAATGAGTCATTTCTCTTTCAGTTTCTTTGCCTTTGGGGATAGAGGTTACAGAGGAATGGAAAAGAGAATTCCTGCTCTCAAACTTTTTACAGAAGCGTTGTCCAATCAGACTTTCTACTATGGTGAAAATGTTCCATATCTGTGCCGTCCAGTACAGCAGTCACTAGCCACATGAGGCTATTAAGCCTTTGAAATGCGGCCTGGGCAACTGAAGAGCTGAATTTTTAATTAAAGTGAAAACTGAATTGAAATTGAAGTAGCCACAGCTAGCTAGTGCTACCGTATTGGACAGCACCATGGGAGTGAGAGAGACTAGGATGGAGGTCTCCAACTTCCGTCTTTCCCCAGAGGGCTGGGTTCACTCCAGAGTCTCTGAAAAAGCTTGGGAAAGATGAAAGCAGATTAGGCTTTGTCACCTGCTGGGCTTGTTCCTGTCACCTGCGCTGGACCTCAGGGGCTGAATGGTTCATGTTTTAAAATCTGAGTGATTCTTTTGGGGGAAGGAGGTCTTGTTTAACACCAAGTCAGACTATAACACAGGGTCATTTTAAAACATTTCAAAATGCATGGGCACCATTTCCTAGCTGTTTTGGATTGGGACCCGGATGCTACAATCTAGGGGCCAAGAGAAGTCTCCCCCGCCCTTGCTTAAGCCCATGATAAGGTTGGAGGAGAAAAGCCAAAGACCTCTTTCTCTCCTCTGCCTGAGACTGGTGCTCCTTCTAGGGTCTTCCTTCCAGAAGCTGACCTCTGAGCTCTGAAACGATGTCTGTGAGATCGAATGGCAGATGCATCGAAGCGTCATCCTTTTCCCAGTATGGCCGACATTCTGGCTTCTGATCAGCAGGTAAAGTTCGGGCAATTCGCGACTGGCACCTAGAAGAGTTACAAATAGGAAATTAATCCACAGGAGGAAACCCCCAGAAGACCCCAACCTACAGGAAGCTTGGAGCAACACTGGCCAATGCTCCAAAAACAGTCCTCCGGGGTGAAGGTCATGGTGATGATTGAATGAGGCTACAGGTGGAACGCAGGTGTTTATAAGAAGAAAGAATGTTCCTGATGGTGCTGGGGCTTCCTTTGCTTTGATTCCCAGATGTGTATTATCTCAGGTGGCTTCGTAGGTGCCAATCATCAGGGAAATTCAGTTACTCTGCCTTTAAAATGGCGAATTATTTTGTCATTATCTCAACTGTTATTTAAAGTCTGTGATTAAGCCATTATCAGATTTAAATGTTTGTGGGATTGCAATGTATTACTAGATTACTGGGAAAGATTAAATTGAATTTACTGCATTAAAACGTCCAAGAATAGATTAAACAATATTACAGTCTGGGATTGACTTAGGAGATCCTGGAGATTTACAAGTGCCCCAGCTTGCTGTGCTCAGAAAAAGGCACTCCAAGGAGAGACCGATTTATAAGGATATATGCAAATAGAGGTTAATAATCATTTCCACTGATGAAGAGGTGGGAAAAACTTCCACAAAATTAAATTAAGAGGCTAGCAAGAATTAGTCCCTAAGGAAAACACTTAAATCACGGTTTTTATTAAATGGATTATTCATCAATAGTAGAGAAATTAATTATCATATGCAGCTAAATTATAGCCTCATAGGACAAAAAATTGGGGCAACGTTCTCATGCCTTGGCAGGCATCTATCTCTCAGAGAGACTGGCTCATTTAAAAGTGACCTGGGAAAACTCAGTGGCTCTGGCTTTATTTATCTGCAAAACGAGGGTCAGAGAGAAGGAAACGCATTGCAATAAGGAATGAACAATTTCTCTACTCCCCTGGAGTCCATGGCAGTGAAAATGTGTGTACCAAAACCAGACACTCTGAGGACATTCGGGAGCATGGCGCACATGCCTGTCTCCACCCCCGCCTTCCCTGCACTTTTGTCTAAATCAATTAAAAAGTGGCCATGCTCACTATTTGTCTTCTGACTGTGTAGGACTGACTATGAAGAGATCAAAGGATGGAATATCCCGGCCCCATTTCCAAGCTTGATGGTAGAGAGGGTTCCTAACTGAAAGACATCTTCTTCTCTAGGGAATTATTAATGGTAAGGGGAATCCCCTCGGGAAAACATACTTTCAACTTTACACCTATTTTCGCGTGTGGTTAATTGCTACACCGGCATCCTATGCACTCAATCCGTCGTACATTACATATAACATTCTAATATATCTTCGGCTCTCTGCATCAGGCCCTGATAATAGCGTCTGTTAACATGCAGTAAGTACTATTATGTAGCACATCACTTCATAAATAATAAGATTAGCTGACCCCGGGGCCCCAAGAAGAGTAATGTGTTTAAATGTTCTCATTATTTATTTAAAACAAGAATTAAAGCAACAGAAGCTGCTTTTGACAATCCTCTTAGCATAAATATTAAACTGTTTGCACTGATAAGCTACGCTGCACTGAAGAACAGAGGGTACGTTCTGGGGACTACTTAATCATAGGTGTTTGAGACCATGCCACTTGCTGTCGTGGTTCTGAGGGTGCATCTCTGTAGTTCCAGAGACTGTCTCTAAACCACTTGAAAGGGATGCAGGGCAAATTAATATTCAAGGAAAGCTGCGACTAATTACAAAGGAACTCTGCAAAGCTTTTTAAATTGTGCTTTCTCTCTGCCTCAGAATCCTAGAGTAATGCTCAATTTACTCGGTAGGGAAAGTTATTCCAAATTGAGCATCTCAATCTCACAGTGGATAAATTATCCGTGCACACATTATCTGGGCTGGCAGATTAAAGGGCTATGATAAGTGTCGATCCACCTAGAATATCATAAGGTTTGTAGAAAGTCAATAGAGATGCTTTTTCACCTGTCAAATCGGTTTTGCCTCTGTACTTTCAGAAAGTATTAAACATGCTGAAGCCTGCTGCAGAGGTCTGCTTATGCTGTGTTGCACAAGCTTCCCAAGCCCAATGGCTTTTCTTTTGGGCAAAGCTGTTCCACAGTTTTTTGCTGCTGTTCTTCTCATCAAAGGACCGGCTGGAGCCAGGCGTGGTGGCTCACACCTGTAATCCCTGCACTCTGGGAGGCCAAGGCAGGCAGATCACTTGAGGCCAAGGGTTTGAGACCAGCTGAGCAATCTGGCAAAACCCTGTCTCTACTAAAAAATACAAAAAGTAGCCGGGCGTGGTGGTGTCCACCTGTAATCCCAGCTACTTGGGAGGCTGAGGCACGAGAATCACTTGAACTTGGGAGGCGGAGGTTGCAGAGAGCCAGGATCATGTTACTACACTCCAGCATGGGCAACAGAGAAAGACTCTGTCTCTAAAAAAAAGAAAGAAAAAAGAAAAGATTGGCTGGTGTGGAAAGTGGCTCCTTTGCATCAAGCTCTGACGGGCAAGCTATACATAGTCACTGCATCCATCTGGGCCAGGAGTAGAACCCTTTGTTGGCTTTCTTCGGAGCCCTCATTCAGAAATTTCAAGATTGCTTTAAAATTCTTCCTTTAATGTCCAGTGTTCCTTGCCAATTTCCAAATGATAGTGATAGGCCCCAGCAGAGGGCTCGTTATTGGAGGTGACGCATTTACCCATGAAAAGAGACAGATAGCCCCAACTCAAGTGACACTGTGTGATTTAGTACCATGCCAGACTGCAGAGCATATAAAGAGAAGGCTGAGAATTACTTGAAGGCACATCTGTCCCCCTTTAGAGTTTCATTTCTTTTGCTCCAATCACTCACTCTTCCTTCTTGGATCTTAGTTTCCAAAGATGGGAAGCAGGGAGACTGCAGTACAGTGGTGAAGAGTATGTTCTCTGGACTGCCAAGTTGCTGCTTTCCAGGGGCATGACATCTTGGGCAGATTTCATTACCTCACTCAGCCTCAGTTTCTTGTCTGTCAAGTGGTGATGGTAACAACAGTATCTTACTTACAGAGTTGATGTTAAGCCACATGAATTATACACAGAAAGTGCTTAGAATGTTTCCCAGCACATAACAAGCACCCAATATCTATTAAATAATATTATCACTATTGTTACTTCTACTTCAGGTACCAGTGGCAGATGAGAAACACCAATGACAGAGCTGCCTATTATACGTGGGCGGTCTCCTTCCTTCACATTAACTGAGTGGGTAACCTCTAGATGGACTCCTTCTAGGGGAAGCTCTGGGGATACAGGAGCAGCTCTTTCTGGCTTGAATCAAATGGCACCTAAGGCTAAATTCTATCACATTGTGACATTCCAGGGCCTTAAGGCTCATGTAGTCAAGCCTTCCAATTTTTCGAGTCCCAGGCTAAAATGTTCAGCTTCAGAAGGGATCAGCAGTTGTTCCTGAAGACCTAGGATGGAAAAAAGGCGGGGTTGCCTGGCCTTCTAAATGGTGGTTGTTCCAGTTGATTTTGCATTTAACAGGAAATCAAGTTGGATTGTTTCTTAGCCCACAACACTCTATAATCTCTTTTGCAAAGTAAAGGGGACCCCAGTTGTCTTATAAAATGTGTGAGGAATACTGATTGTGATGGACATTTGCTGTCCCGGATTTACTCCCACTGTTCCCACCAAAAGGATTCTGGTTTTCCTGTGGGGAATCTGCCCCTTCCCCATGCTTCATAACTTGAGGTGGGTGAGACTGGATCCACCTCTACAGCCAGTGGGGAGCCTTGATTGGCTTAAGCTACATCGGCACATCTCACTCTCCTAGCCATAGGGAGTGGCTTAAGGGGAGGCACATGACCCAATTTGGGGCAAAATCAAGAGAATAAATCAGAGAACTGGTATGGGAGCTAAATTAAAAAGACTTTCTCCTCTCTTGTCCTATGAACAATTAGGATGTGTGATCTGGAACTGTCATGAACATTTGCTGCCAGCCAGCAAGAGCAAGGGGCTGAGTCCTGGACAATGCTGTTTGACCATCTGGGTCATGCTTCACTTAGATGTTTCAGTTTCATGAGCCTTTATTGTTTAAGTTTTTCTGTCACTTGCAATCCTAAGAATCCTAGCTGATATGCTGGACATGCTTCCTTTCTCTCAGTTATTTCCTGCCTTTCCCAACACCCATTGCCAAAGCCAAGTGGATGCAGAGAGTCTCTCTCCAAACTGAGATGTTGTGGCTGATACAGGGTAGTCTGTGTAGAGAATACCTGGGTATGAACCCACCATCTGGGACACATTTCTGCCCAGAAAACCAGGGAATGCTGGTCCAACCACACTGGCCCTTGCATGAAAATAAGCCAGTTTTCCGGACTAGAGCTGGATATCCTTGCTGAAGAAAGTTAACAAGATTCCCTCAACTCAGTGTCATTCCTAAGTCCTACTGAACCCAGCTAAACAGCAAAAAAGTTACAGTTTCCCCTTTCAACCCTGTCTTCTCTAATCCTATCCTAAGGAAAGATCTCATTGTTAAAAAATGCTTCTTGGATTAGCAAATAAACTTGTATCTGTTCAGAAAATACTGCCCTTTTCATGAAGCAGTTCAAGGAGAGCTAAGGAAAATTATACACACACAGACACACACACACACACAAATATTGTATACATATGCTTTATATTTATACCATTATTTTATATATATTTTCAATATAATGAATATAAATATTTTCTATATATTTTATACTACATATATTCTATTATACATAATACATATATAATATACAATGTGAATTTATAATATGAATTTAGGAGGAAGAGAGATACAGTATATACATAATATAGAATATACATATGCTTTTTATATAACATATTTATATACAACATATTTATATTAATATATTATATAATATATTTAACTATATAATTATATATAATACAGCATATTATATATAGTATATATATTATATGATATATACAATATATACTATATCATATAATATATACTATTATATATACTATATACTATATATACTATAATATATAATATATATAATATAATATATATACTATAATATAATATATACATTTATATATACTATAATATATATACTATATATATACACTATAATATAATATATATACATTTATATTTATATGTATATATAAATTATATACATATAATATATACTATATTATATGATATAGTATATATTATATATCATATATATACTATATATAATATGCTGTATATTATATGATATAGTATATATTATATGATATATAATTATAGTATATATATTATAGTATATATATTATAGTATATATATTATATATAATATATACTATAATTAGATATTATAAAGTATATATAGTATATATTATATGATATATAATATATACTATATATAATATAGTATATATATCATATAATATATAGTATATTATATATAATATGTAATTATATATTTATTGAAATATATAATTATATGCATTTATTATATAATTATATCTATTTATACTTATATATAAAATATGAAATATAATATGTAATATTTTGTAATATGTAATATGTAATATTTTGTGTATTAAACACATGAAATATATGCTTACATAATGAATATATAAAATATATAAAATAATTATATAATTAATACATATAATTAAAGATAATCTATACTATATGTACATATGAAGTATATACATAATATATATACTTTCTCTCTCTCCCTCCCAAATTCACATTATTTTGACTCAAAGCACTCTATAAACCACCCCCTAAAATGCTCAGCTACTTAGGAGCGGTTCTCCCTGAATGACCTAGTGACGTAACAGGAAGCAACTGAAAGGTGTCACACGGGCTGGCTGTTAGCAGATTGTCCAGAGGTCCCCCCTACCAAGGTGTAACTCATGAAGGGCTTCACTGCCTGCTGATTTCCCTCAGGGCTGCACTTACATTTAGATGATCAGGATTGCAGCTACATTAGTGAACGCTGGTCACCATGCTAAAATTAACCACTTTAGCTAAAGTGTGTGTTAATTATGGGTATGCAAGCAGTCAATAAAAGGTTAATGCAAGAGTCAAAGGATAAATTTCTTCCCTTATTGCATCACTTCACAGACTAAATGACTTAACATTATACTTTGTGTTTTTAATCAATAGGTTTTACAGTAATGTGCCGGCCATTGATTTTAAGAAAACATACACGGTCTTCTTCCTTGTCCCTAAATTTTGCAACAAATAAAGAAGGACAGGTAGCATTTTCATTACTCTTGATGAAATGATAAAGATTTCAGGAGAAATGGTTTCTGCTGAAAGATTCATCAGAATAAGCAAGTGTAATACACACACACACACACACACACACACACACACACACACAGAGTGAGACTAGAACTTGATGGAGAAGTATTACCAAGCATAGGCCACTGAAGAGAGAACAGAAATGAACTCCTAAGAGGGAATTCTTCAATGGGTAAGGGGAGAACAACTCCTAATTAAAGTAACAATTACATTTTGTTCAATGTTTAAATGTTCCAAATATTGTCGATCCTTACAGTGCTGCTGCTTTCATAACAACCTGGGAGACAGCAGCGTAGGTATTCGGGTCCCTAGTTTGACGGAGGGCTGCCTTACTCAAGGTTTGAGGCAATGGTGCACAGGGGAGCCAGGGCAGGTCCGACCCCTGGATATCTGGCTGGCTGCTCATTTCACTCCGTTCCATCTTTTTCATGAATTTCCATTTGGACTAAAACGGATCCCGTCCATTGACTACTCAGCTCTTCTTGTCAAATTTAGATATTCAGCACATTCCATATCATTTCAGAGGAAAGAAAGAGGCAAATGTTGTTTTTACCTTCAGTTTCTAGAAGGACTATTATTACGACAGATGACTGACAAAATTTAGTTTTCTTCTTTTCATTCTAATGACTTTGAGGCTCTCACAGCATAAGTGTCTACAGTCTATAAAAATAAAAGATACATGTTCAGCTTCTAAGGGCATAAACTACCTCCAATTATTAATATATTCCCTGGGTGACCTTGCAAAAAATATCTCAACCTCTTCCCTTCCTCAACTATTACACTGAAGTTAATGCTTCTCTGCTTTACTGGGTTATGAGAAGATAAAATCAAATAACGTATATAAAGGCACTCTAAAATATGTAAAGTACCATATAAATGCACACTTATGCCTCAATATCCCTTTTCTTACAAGTCCTATTTTTAAAAGCTAGCTGATCATGCAACGCTGGCCAGAAGAGCCTGTAACACTCACAAATGAAAATGAAAGAAATCACACTTCTAAAGACTAGAGCAGTTTAAACGGGCAGCTGCATCAGAAAATACTCAGTGTTTCAAAGTCTCCTCTTCTTTAGGTCAGTGTTTTTTTTCTGGAATTTGAATTTAAGGAGTTGACAGTCACTTGGCCTAATGCTAAGTAGGAGTCTGTTTGAGGGCATCAGTTACATGATAACGCATTCTCCTAATGCTTCATAGCATAAGCCAGTACCAAGACTTAAGAGGCCTCAGGTGGAAGACACTGGTGTTACCTCAAATCCACATGAACCCGCAAAACCCACCTGCCAGGATCAGCAGGAAAAAAGCAGGAAATAACGATGTCACAGGGCAACAATCCCCTCAATGGCCTTTACGCTTTGGAGGGAGTGTGAGACCAATATGGGATGCTACGGTCCTGTTTAATTCAGTATCTTCGGGCTCATTTCACTCGAATGTATATTTGTGTGGCAAACGACTTGCCATACAGAGTGATTCCGGGGTTTAAAGAAAAGTATTTTTCATATTAACCTGGTATCTAAATCCCTGCCAGTGCCTGATGTACAAACTGAAGAGATTTCCATGTATGATTCTCACCTCCATGACGCCTACCTTAAGCGCTACATTTAAAATCTAACCTCAAGGAAGAGGCCACTCCATTGCACTGTTTTTCAGTCTTACAATGTTTTGCTCCAAATAACCTGTCGTCATGAGTGGTGAAAAGAGTATGCAGTCGAGTTTATGATAATCTTACCCCTGACACTCTAAATCCTCTGAAAAGAGAAGAACAAGTTAATGAATTTGTAATGTGTCTTCTTGGACTTTTGTCGCTGCTATCACGGCACTGTGGACAACTTTACAAGTAAATAGTTACCCGGTCATACTTACAGCTATCATAACAGTGTACTAGGACAAAGGTGGCTTTATCAAGTCAGCATGTCAAATTTGTAGAACTCAGTTTACCTATTGCAGAATCACTAAGCAAAACCAATTCCTAAATGAGTTTTGACAAAAGACACGTTCACTTTTTCTTTGAAAGGCTTTTCACCTCTTGCCTCTGTTCCACATGTTAATGTTTCCGGATCAGTAAAATCAGTAAAGTCAACACACATCAGAGAGTGAGGAAAAGCCAAACTTTTCCCCAGGGGTCAGTTTTTCCCCCCGGGTCAATACACCTTTTTAGTGGGTAGTGTTTTTCAACCATGACCACTTGAGAAGCCGGGCTTGGCTTAACTTCTAGTCGTATATACATCTACTTTTGGGCCTCACTCTCCTGGGAAGAGGTGAGAAGTCTGATATAAGAGAGCATATTTAGGTGCTTTAAAAACTCTTTGACTACCAAATATACCCGAAGTGCTTTTGAATACCAAGATAACGCCATTGAGCCACATAAGTAACCATCCATTTTTCAAGAAATATTCCTTCCTTTCTTTTTTAGAGGCAGGGGACAGTCATAGCTCACTGCAGCCTCCAACTCCTGGGCTCCAGCGATCCTCAGCCTCCCAAGTTGGTGGGTGTACAGGCATGCATCACCACACCTGGCTATTTTTGTTTTGGGGGTCTCCAAAACAAAAGATAGGGTCTCCCTGTATTGCCCAGGTTGGTCTCAAACTCCTGGGCTCAAGTGGTCCTCCTGCCTTGGCCTCTCAAAGTGTCCAGATTACAGGCATAAGCCACCATGCCCAGCCAAAAAATCTTTCTTCCATTTAGCAGAGATAACTCTGCTGCCTGGATCTTGGCCAATCAGCATAATTACAGAGTCCCTTCTGTGGGTCTATACCCAGGGCAGGCAGTGCCCACCTGCTGTCAATGGCTTCCATTCTCCACATTTGTTTGGAACTCAAAAGACATATTCTATATAAACAATGGTTTTCACAGTTCCCAATTATTTCCCTCAGCACCTACATGACCTACAGTTTGTCTGAAATATAATATTAGCAATACTATATAGTCCAATAGCCATGAACATCAGGGTTTTCTGTTTTGTTTTGAGATGGGGTTTCACTATGTTGCCCAGGCTGGTCTAGAACTCCTGGACTCAAGTGATCCTCCTTTCTCAGCCTCTCAAGTAGCTGGAATTACAGGCATGCAAAACGGTGCCCAGCTTATTGTTATTTTTCATGATATAGAACATTTAGAGTTCCAACTTGGGATTCCAAGAAGAGATTTGTTTTGGTAAAGGTTTCCCATCATCCTGGCTATGGAACCAGAGTGTCTTCCCACTGCAAATCATGGTTAAGAGTTCCTCTGCTTTTGCTGTGATTGCTTTTGGTGTCTTTGTCAGGAAATCTCTGCCGCTTCCTATGTCCAGGATGGTATTGCCTAGTTTGTCTTCCAGGGTTTAAAAAACCAAAGTTGACAAGTAGGATCTAATTAAACTTAAGAGTTTCTGCACAGCAAAAGCAACTGTCAACAGAGTGAATAGATGACCTGCAGAATGAGAGAAAATATTTGCAAATTATGCATCTGACAAAGGTCTGATATCCAGCATCTGTAAGGAACTTACGCACGTTTACAAGAGAAAAACAAACAACCCCATTAAAAAGTAGACAAAGAACATGAACAGGCCCTTCTCAAAAGAAGACATACATGTGGCCAACTAGCATCTGAAAAAAAAGCTCAACAGGCCTGATCATTAGAGAAATGCAAATCAAAACCATAATGAGATATCCTCTCACACCAGTCAGAATGGCGATTAGTAAAAGTCAAAAAAATAACAGATGCTGGCGAGGTTGTGGAGGAAAGGGAACACTTACACACTGCCGTGGGAGTGTAATTTAGTTCAGTCATTGTGGAAAGCAGTATGGTAATTCCTGAAAGGGCTAAAATCGAAACTACCATTCAACCTAGCAATCCCATTACTGGGTATATACCCAGAGGAATATAAATCATTCTACCCTAACGACACATGCATGCGAATGTTCACTGCAGCATTATTCACAATAGCGAAGACATGGAATCAACCTAAATGCCCATCAATGAAAGACTGAATAAAGAAAATGTGGTACATATACACCATGGAATGCTATACAGCCATGAAAAACAATGAGATCATGTCTTCTATGGGAGCATGGATGGAGCTGGAGGCTATTATCCTTAGCAAACTAACGCAGGAACAGAAAACCAAATACTGCATGTTCTAACTTACAAGTGGGAGCTAAACAATAGGAACTTATGAACGCAAAGAAGGAAACAACAGACACTGGGGTCTACTTGAAGGGAGAGGATGGAAGGAGGAGGAGAAGCAGAAAAGGTAACTATTAGGTAGTGGGCTTCACATCCTGGGTGATGAAATAATCTGTACAACAAACTCCCGATGACACGTTTACTTATGTAAGAAACCTTCACACGTACCCCCAAACCTAAAATAAAAGTGAAAAAAGAAAAAAGAAAAAAGAAAAAACACAGCTCCTCTGGCCTATGGTAAAGGCTCTATACAAGAGGACCTTGCAGTGAGGGCTAAAGGGGCTCAGATCGTACCTCCAGGAGGCCAGAAGAACAAGACATAAGGGATGCAAGAGCCCCTTGCTGGTTTGGAGGTCAGGGCCACTCTTTGGCCATGGAATAGCTCAAAGGCATCTCCACTCTTTCTTTAGGGGTCCAGAGGAGTGCCCTGCCTTTTCTACTGCTAGAATGCGCAGGCTCCACTAGGCCACCTCCCAAGCCATGTGATGAGCCCGTGTAATCCTCACAGCACTGCCTTTCTCCCAGCCCTCTCAAAACTGCCCCTGTAGGTTTTTCGGAGACTTTTGTTGTCATGGGAGAGGCTATAAAGACATTGTACCTCATACCAAAGCTCTTTCGATGATGTCTCCTCAAACCCCAAAGGGATAATAAGAATACTAATAAAAACATTTAAAAGAGCCAGTAAGGCTGAGCACAGTGGCTCATGCCTGTTATCCCAGCACTGCGGGAGGTTGAGGCAGGCAGACGGCTTGAGCTCAGCAGTTCGAGACCAGCCTGGGTAACATAGCGAAAGCCCATCTCTACAAAAACTTTAAAAAGATTAGTCAGGCGTGGTGGCGGGCACTTGTGGTCCTAGCTAGTTGGGAGGCTGAGGTGGGAGGAGCACTTGAGCCTAGGAGGTTGAGGCTATAGTGAGCCATGATTGTGCTACTGCACTCCAGCCCAGGTGACAGAGCAAGACCCTATCTCAAAAATAAAACAAAACAAAAAAAGCCACACACAATAATAAAGATGAGGCATCCTATACATCTTTTTAAATGTTTATCCTCAAAATGGAAACTGAGACCCAGAAGATTAACTAACCCATCCAAGATTTCATAGCCAAACAAGGGATAGGGCCAGGATTTGAAGCCAAAATTGTCTGACTCCAAATATCAAGCGCTTTGGATTCTTTCAAAATACAGACATCATGAGGATCATTTTGGGCCCTTGTTAGAAACTGAATTTCCTAAAGCCACCTGGTCCTAAGTCAGAGGGGCGTCCTGAGACTTCAGAGGAACGTCCTGAGAATCTTCGTGACTCTTAAGATCAGGCTGGTTGGTCAGTCTGCCACAAACGACCACAAAGATGCTAAAAGTGGGCTGTGGTGGGGGACGCACATGTGTGTCTTTGGGTCCAGAAAGAACTAACATTCAATTCAGCTCCATTTCAGAGAAAACCAGTCTCAGGGTCGACTCCTGCAGACCGGCAACTTGGCTCCCCAGGCAGGCAGCTGGTGACTGACTTCCCAGGTGCCAGCACATGGAACAGGTCTCCTGAAGTCCTCCCCCTACTTCAGGGACTCTGGCAGGCCCTTGGAACCACTTAATATGTGAAACTGCTTGGCCCGCCACTGGGGCGTAAACCCAGGAGGTAGAGGGCTGAGAATAATTTTATCCCCGTGCATTTCTTGGCTTGTCAGTTACATAATGATAGTGATGAATGGGCTACCTTGACAGCCGAACATTTAGGAGCTGCTGACCTTTGATCTCTGGTCACATGATAGGGTCACCTGAAACTTGCATGACTTCTACCTGCCCAAGGGTAACAATATAAAGGTCAAATGGACTGGACGATTATAAGTATCAAGTCGGAGGCCACTTGGTTAGATGCTTTAAGAGAGGCCGGGTTGGGTTCCCCAGCACACAAAGCTATGGAACCACTGCAGAAATGTGCTCAACAAAAGATATACAATTTCAAAGCAGTCTAGAGTAACTTTCCTTGCAAGGGAATAGAATGAACTCATTATTTTTAAAGGGCAACAATGAAAACAAACACTTTGGAAGAAAATATATTCTGCTAGTGACTCAGCCATGGGGAGGGAAGGCATATAGGCACATGACTTAATGAATGATATTCATGCTATACCTACGACATGGCAGCAGGGTCAATTTGATGCAATTACTGGAACAAAATCCCCACCAGGTCGTATCAAGCCCTCCTTTCAGCCATAGAATATGGTCTCTCCTCTGTCCTCTGTCACCACAGAACCCCACAAAGGACCATGATTGACAAAAGATAACCCTTTCCAAATCTCATGACTTCCCTGTTGCTTGAAACTTAAGTAACATTTGCATGGGACAGTCTCAAACTTCAGAGAGATTCCAGAATAATGTCTAATTAGAAACCCAAGGTGGCTGTGATTTTTAAATGCACTACAACATTTTTAAAAACATTTCTTCTTGCAAATCGGAAGACTGTGCTTTTTGACTATGCGGTTCAATGCCATCTATGCAGAATCAATTTGATTCTGATGTAATCAACTTGATTCTGAGTAAATAATAGCAGTCATGTAAGTAATAAATACAGTTATGAAAATGAAAGCTAAAAGGCCAATGCCATTTCCAGAATCCAGAAACTTCACAATCTGCGGTAAGCAGCAGACATTACAGAAAAATCTGATTTACACAAAGAGCCCGTTTTTCTACCAAGGATTTTCCCCTGCAAAGTCAAAGACCGACAGACAGACTGCCAGTGAGTATAATCCACTCATACTCCTGAGAGATAAGCAAAGCAAGGGACAATGGCTTACAGAATAAAAGGCCAGCTGTTCTGACTTTGGAATGCTCATTTGAGTTGTAAGCTGTGAAATAAATTTGAGTTGATGGTTCCTCCATCTGCCCAACTGTCAGTCTCCTTCCACTGTACTGCTGTTTTTAGAAATACTTCCATGTAACCTGCTTAATTGGTTTTTGGATGCCGAGAAACACCTCAGGAGTTTTATTTTAACCTTATTCAGAACACGAGGTTCCTGGGCCCGACTGGATTTTCTCTGCTTTAGAAATATTCGCTAACAGGTCACTTAGGGTAAGGAACTCAGTGGCATCCAATACCAACTGTGTGACACAGTTCAAATTCAAGATTAGGGAGAAAATGGTGGGTCAAAGGCAAAATGCTAATTTATCAAGGACATTATCAGTCTTCTGATGAATGTACGGTTTGCACTAATTTAAAAATTGAGTCAAGTCAAACTTCTTACAGCGGTCCACAAGGCCCTCCATGATGGACCCTTTCCTATCCCTGATTCCCTGCCCTCTCCTTGCACTCACCCATTGTTCACTGTGCTCCAGTCAGACCGACTTACTTGCTCTCCTTGAAGAGGCCAAGAGTAGTCTCAGGGTATTAGAACCTGCTGCTGCTACTCCCTCGAATACTCTTCCCCTAAAATATCCACATGGCTTCCTCCTCCTATCCCTTCGGGTCACTCTGTAATCCAATCAGGGAGACATTCCTTGACGGCCTGACTTAGGACAGCAAACATCTCCCCTCCCTGTCCCCCAGCTCTAGCACTCCCCATCTTCCTTCACTGTTCTATTTTTCTCTGCAGCACTTGACGCCATTTGTGTGTGTGCTTGGGTGTGCGTCTGTGTGTGCACATGTGCATGAGCTAAGCTCTCTGAAGGCAGAGATTTCTGTCTGTTTTGCTCACTGCTATATCCTCCAAGCCTAGAGCAGAGTTTGACACATGGTAGCAGCAATAAATACTGTGGAATGCACAAGTGATTGAGAGCATCTTGCAGCTGAATTAGATCTTCGTAACAGGGAGCTGATTTCCCTGCTACACAGCACTTTAATAACAATGATAAGCAAAAGCAATAGCTGGGCATGTAAAAGTAACAGTACCCTGTAGTACTAGCTATGTCCGCTACTTGGGAGGCAGAGGCATGAGGATCACTTGAACCCAGAAGGTTGAGGTTACAGTAAACAGTAATCATGCCACTGCACTCCAGCCTGGGGAACAGAGCCAGACCCTGTCTCAAAAAAAAAAAAAAAAAAAAAAAAGGCAAAATAACAACAAAACAAGTTAGATAGTATAGGAGTATAGTAGTGAGAACACTGGTCTGACAGTTGAAGGACCAGTTCTGCCACTATTTTACCCTGTGATCTTGAACAAAACTGTGACTCTCTGGCTGTCATTACTTAGATCTGTACAATGAGGGCTTGAGTTAGTCAATCCCTAAAAGACTTTCCGTCTGTTAAAAAACTGGAGTTTTACATATCATCATTATGGCTTACATCTATATGCATTATTCCATGTGATCCTCACTACTAGGGTAGGAAAGGTAAAATCCCAGTTTTGAAAATGAGGCCACGGCTAGTGCTAAGGCCTCAGACACATGAGTCCATCTTGAGGCCTCCAGCCCTAGGATAACACAGCTGACATTGCTTGGAGCAGTGACAATCATCTGTTATGGACTAAATGTCTGTGTCCTCCTAAAATTCGTACCTTAAACTCCTGGCCTATAATGTGATGGTATCTGAAGGTCGGACTTTGGGAGGCGATTAGGTCATGAGGGTGGCACCCCTGTGAAAGGGATTAGTGCCCTTAAGTGGAAGCCTTGTTCCAGGTCACACAACTACATAAATAATAAGTCATATTAACTGTGTCTGAAACTTAGGTCATTCACTAGTCCAACACTTTTCAATTAAACTGAACTTGGTAAAACTGGAATTACTACCACTTGCTCTTAAACTCTGATTCAAAAGCTACTTTTGCAGGCAAGTTCTAATCCTCTGAGCGGTATGTGTCATAGACTCCAGTACTTCCTGGGCACTATTTCACTCTAGCCAAAGAACCTAGAGAGTCTTTAAGCTGCTACTTCATTCCAGGGTTAGAGATAATAAACTGCTCCATTTGCCTATAGATGTTTTATGATAGGAGCACAATTATATTTTGGTGTAGCTGTTTTGTAGAAAGGGAAGAAGTCCAGGCAACTGAAGCATCAGGATTGTTGTGTTAATGAGCCCCTGAACTCCACAAATGTCCTAAGTGTCCTGGGCTTAAATCCAAAGCAAGTCTGCAGTTTACCCACCTAGGAAATGAATGACACTCTACAGCTAAAATGTAGAAATATTGCTTTGGCCCATATAAAGATCTATGCTGCAGGGTCAGTGATCAAGAAGATGCCTACTAAGTGCCTACTGATAATGCCAGGATTTGGGCAGAAGAACTTCTATGATTTTCGTGCTTTTAGTATCCATTCATTCAACAAATATTTACTAGGTACCAGGATCTAGAGATCCAATAGTGAACTACACCAAGTTCCAGGTTTTGTGGAGCTTACATTCTAGCAGGAAAGTCATGTAATAAACACATGTAATAGTTATAACTGCATTCAGCCGCTCTCAAGGGGTACTGGAAATAACAGTGGTGGAAGTAGATGGGAGTTTATTTTTATTTCACATTAAGGAAGTCAAAGGAATGCCACACAGAAGCAGCCCACAGACATCTGAGACCCAGGCTGTTCCATCTACCTTTCTGCTCTGCCATCCTTAGCACATGGCTGCCATCCCTGAAGTCAACTACGGGACCAGGATGCTTCAGCTACCATATCTGAGTCCCCGGCAGGGGCAGCAGCAAAGACAGAGGGCTAAAATATGCCCTTAGCTCCTCTTTGAAAAGAGGACAAGTAACCCCCTTTTATCTGGGTCTCACTGATTAGAACTTGGTCACTGGAAAGTGTGGGATTTTAGCTGGACATTGCTCCCTTTCTCTGTCAAAACTGAGACTTTAAGGAAGAAGGAAAAAGTGAGATAGGATGAGAAGCCAACATTTCTGCCACACAATGTAAGCAAATAAATATCAAGATCATTTTTGCTAGACATAAGTGTTCTGGAGCAAATCAAACAAAGAAATGAAAAAAAAAAAAAGAATGAAGAGAGAGGCTGGGGAAGAGTCTAGGCTCGGGTGGTTGTGATGGACACTTGTCTTGGGGAAGGGTATTGCAAGTGAGAATGAGTTAGGCATTAGGGCCGGGCACAGTGGCTCATGCCTGTAATCCCAGCACTTTGGGAGCCCAAGGCGGAAGGATCTCTTAAGGTCAGGAGTTCTAGATCAGCCTGGGCAACAGAGTGAGGCTCTGTCTCTACAAAACATCAATAGATAAATTAGCCGGGCATGGTGGCACGAGTCTATAGTCTCAGCTACTTGGGAGGCTGAAGCGGAGGACTGCTTGAACCTAGGAGTTTGAAAACACCCTGGGTAACATAGCTAAACTCTGTCTCTGCCAAAAAAGAAAGAAAAAAGAGTTGGCCATGCTCAAGGGACAACAAAGGGGCCACTGTGGCTGGAGGAAGGGGCTGAGGACAGGGGACGGGGAGGATGGGGTCAGTGAAGTCTGGGCTCTTGGAAGCTACTGTGAAGACCGGATTTTACTCTAAGTGAGATGGGGACCCACCGGAGGGTTTTGAGCAGAACAATAAAGGATCTTTGTCACGGGGCTCCGCAGAAAGCCTCTAGATTCCTTTAGAAACTGAGTCATCTCATGAAAGTAAACTTCTGTGCTCTACCTACACACAGTGTTCGTTTGATGAAGCAAAATATCTTAAGACTCTTCGGTGGCCTCCTAGGCCACTCGCGCTCTGGGGCTGAGAGGGAGGGAAGGCTCTGAACCTTATCGTCTTCAAGGCTTTGATGTATTGTTCGCCTTTGCGCTGGCATAGAAAAGAAGAAGTAACGCCAAAAGCCTCCCTGTATTCCCAAGTCCACCTGATGTGTATCTTCAGAACTCAACTCACATCCAATTTATGCTGCTCTTTTTCTTTTCGGTGCTGCGGATTCAGGCTAAGAAGCGTAATCCTATACGCTGAGATTCACGGAAGACTGAACAGGCCTTCTGAGTCAGTGCTGGGTTTGCTTCTGAAATGACTTGGTTTGAAAGGAGTTTTAAAACATCGCACTTCAATAGAGAGCAGGCCACATGCTGAAGTCCTCCGAATGAAGTTTTTGCTGTGCTGCTAGCAATGCCGCCACTGAATAAAGCCCACTGGAGCCTCGGAAAAGAAGGATGAGCTGCCAAAGAGACCGCCTTAGGCTTGCAGTGTGGCCTGCAAACTTCAGGTTAACTGGGCGGACTTATTAATTAATCATCACAACCACGAGTTTCTCACCTGGGCATCTTTAAGGAGGAAGCAAGCGGAGAGATGGGCCATTATCTATTTATTACTTACTGCCTTGTATTCTCTGGCCAACAGGCTGGTGTAGTGTCACACTTGAGGGCTTTGAAAGCGTGGGTCTGTCGTTCTTTCACTGTCTGGGGGTGATCTCATTCTCCTAGCACCAGTGTTTGCTTGTGGGGTGACCTTGGGAAGGGCACTTAGCGACAGCGTTTTCTCATCTGTCAAGCTGAGACAGCCACAGGGACCCGAAGTCATGTCTGGTAAATGCTCAAGCATGGGACGGTCCAGGCCACCTCATCTCAAAGCCCCCTGGCTCCGGGAAGAAGGCTCTTTCCAACAGGGAAAATGAGCGAGGCCATGTCCCTGCCACGTGCCTGATAGTGATGGGGGTGAACGCAGGGTGGGGTGGAGGACGACGGTGGCTCTTTGTAGGAAAGACACCCTTAGGCCCTCACTGCGGATCCCAGATGCTTTCTCATTTGCCAAAATTCACAAGGTCATAAGGAATCAAAGGACGACATCTGGTTGTGCAGAATGTCATTATAGAGGAGTCTGGGAACAAGAGGCCTGTTACAAGTCACCTTTCCAGCTCCTGCAAACAGGCCGATTAATGGAGAAGTTCGGCTCCTCACTGAGCATTACAGGAGTGGGGTCAGCTGGGACCGGGCCAGGGCTCGGCAGTGAGTCAGGACAGCACAGCAAGGGCTTGATTAGCTGCTGCGACCTCCTGCCCCGAGCCCAGCCTGCCAGGGAGCCAGGCTTCTCAGCAGACTGCTAAGTTAGAATTTACACTTTTTGGAAGAACAGTTCTGCAGCCGAGACCACCTGGGAGTTGGCACAGAATACTTTATGGAGGCTCCATTATGCGTTTTCTGCAGCGCCAGCTGATAGGTTAGCTCAGGCGAGACTGCAAGACCTGGAGAACTCGCTATTCCTAATTTAAACGGTTCTTTCTAGCAGGAGACTGACTCACAAAGGTCCTAGTGCCCAAAGGCATCTGCCAGTAAGTTCCGAGGCCACGGCTGGATGTGTCAGTGCCATCAGCAAGCGGCCTGCCTGTGTGGTGCAAATGGACAGGTCCCAGGACAGCGTTCCCTCCAGGAACACTCTGGCTCTGGTTTTCGACTATTGCCAGGAAGTCTCCCATTAATTCATTTTGTTCAAATGAATGGGGAAAAGAGGGAAAGGTATTTTACAATGCAGCTACTTCTAAGGAGAATAATAGTTTGCAGTCACCTCTCACATAGAGCGTGCTGCTTCCTGGTGTAAAGCAGGGAGAAGCCCATGAGCTCTGCAGTCCCTGGGTGAGAAGCAGAGGTAAACCTCCTTACGGTCTCACCTAGGGTTGACCACATGGATAGCCTTCTGGGAGAGATGGGCAGGAAGCCAGCAAATAACGACTAGAAGCAATTTAATTGGTTCCAAGTTAATGTCCTTTTTCAGTGGGTCTCAGGTAAGCGTCTGGGAGCTATGGAGGCTAACTTACAGTGGTTTGTAAAGTTCTTTCCCAAGAGAAAGGTCTTGTGGGCAGGCAGTGAGTGGGTCTGTGAATTCTTTCGCCATGGTGGGTACCGTGTGAGAACGAAGGGATAAGTTCAACTGTAAAGAATCTAGCCCTCTCTCCTCAAAGAGAGGGAATTCTCATTTTTTCAGCAAGGTAATTTTAGACAGCCGTGACTCGCTCTTTTAGATTTCAGATTTGGTAGAGTCTCTGTTCTTGGGAGGTTCTTATCTTCTCTCCTACCCCTTCAGTGTAAAGGCAAGATTAATAGACTGCTCAACCCATTTGTGGCAAAGTCAGGAGGCTAGAATCCAGGTTATTGAGATCCTTAGTTCACTACAGGCCTGCCTGCAAATTTTCCCTTTTCCTCTCAATGTTTTGTTTTGTTTTGTTTTGAGACAGGGTCTTACTCTGTTGCCCAGGCTGGAGTCTAGTGGCACAATCATGGCACACTGTAGTCTTGACCTCTAGGGCTCAAGTGATCATCCCAACTCAGCTACTCAAGTAGCTGGGACCACAGCCATGTACCGCCATGCCCAGATAATTTAAAAAAATTTTTTTTTTAGAGACAGTGTCTCACTATGCTGCCCAGACTGGTCCTGAACTCCTGGACTCAGGTGGTCCTCCCACCTTGGCTTCCCAAAGTGCTGGGATTACAGGCATAAGCCATAGTGTCCAGCCCTTTATCTTTTTTTAATGTTGTAATTGTTAATTGCTAACATTTTCTGAGCATCTGCTATGTGCTAGATGGCACTGTAAGTGTTTTACAGTACTCAAGTCATAATCCCAGTAACCCCAACAGGTCAACAGGTTGGTATGATTATTATTCCCATCTTACAGATGCAAACAGTGAGGTACTGAGTGGTTATGTAATATGCCCCAGGTCACAAAGATCATGAATGATGTAGCCAAGATGTGACCCCAGGCAGTCTGGTTCCAGAGCCCATACTCCAGACCACTCCCCTATAATATGACGGAAACACGGCCCACTCACAGGTTTATATCTAATGACACAGAAGTGTTCGTAATGAACAAGCAAGACTGCTCCACTCCAGTCCATCCAACCCCCAAATTTGTTTCATATGGTAGTTACCTTCTGTATCTCTAACTAATATGCATGTACCATGGTTTCTTTGTTTGCTTTTTAAGAGACAGGGTCTCATTCTGTCACCAGGCTGGAGTGCACAGTGGTGTGATCAAAGCTCACTGCAGCCTTGAACTCTTGGGCCCAAGCGATTCTCCTGACTCAGCCTCCTGAGTTGCTAGGACTATAGGTGTGCACCACGATTTCTAGCTTATTTTTTATTCTTGTAGAGGCAGAGTCTTACTATGTTTCCCAGGTTGGTCTTGAATCCTGGCCTCAAGCAATCTTTCTACCTTGGCCTCCGAAGGTGTTCGGATTACAGATATGAGCCCCTATGCCCAGCTTACCATTTCTTGATGGATTAATTTTAGATATTATCTGTTGGTTTCCTGCAATGTTACATGAGGATTTCACTCTCACTTGTTCTGTGCATATGCACATGGTGTTTGTGGTAGCCAGCCTCCAAACATGGCCCCAAATGGACCACGCCTCCAGCACTCACTCCTACATTCAGCCTGGGCTGGTCCTTTCTGTGACTTGCCTTCAACAACAGGTTGCAGCAGAGGTGACTCTGGATTAGTTCCTTTAAAAAGCCTGGCAGTTTTTGCTTTTGTGCTCTTAGGAGTCTTGAGCCGACATGTAAGAAGCATGGCTGCTCTGCTGGAGAGCCCACATGGAAAGGCCACTTGGAGAGGAAGAGGCCCTGAGACTACATGTAGAAAGAGAGGCTCAGAAATCTCAAGAGTCACAGCAGACCCAGCTTTTTAGTCCCAGCTGCTCCCTGACTATAGTCACAGGTAAGACCCCCAGTGAACCCAGCAGAAGAACCACCTGTCCAGCTGAGCCCTAGTCAACCGCAGAAGACCAGTCTTAGATGAGGAATAATAAACTGTGGCTGTTTTAACTCACTACGTTTTGGGGTGATTTGTTATGTTGCAATGAATAACTGAAACAGTGTTTTCAGTATTATGAGATCTTTCATTGGATGCTTTTGTAACTGTCAATGATATGCTTAAATTCTGTATCCAGTTCCATTAACTTTTTTGTGGCAAAATATACTTAACAAAAATATGCCATTTGAATCATTTTTAAGTATACAGTTCAGTGGCATTATTACATTTACATTTACAACGTTGTGTGACCATCACTGCTATCTATTTCTTTTTCCGTTTTTTTTTTTTTTTTTGAGACAGAGTCTTGCTCTGTTGCCAGGCTGAAGTGCAGTGGTGCGATCTCAGCTCACTGCAACCTCTGCCTCCCGGGTTCAAGCAATTCTCCTGCCTCAGCTTCTTGAGTAGCTGGGACTATAGGCACGTGCCACCACGCTTCACTAATTTTTGTATTTTCTGTAGAGATGGGGTTTCACCTGTTGGCCAGGCTGGTCTCGATCTCTTGCCCTTGTGATCTGCCTGTCTTGGTCTCTCAAAGTGCTGGGATTACAGGTGTGAGCCACCATGCCCAGCCACCACTATCTATTTCTAAAACTTTCCCAATACACCAAACAGAAGTGCTGTACCTGTTAGGCAATAAACTCCCCATTTCCCTTCTCCCAGCCCCTGGCAATCTATCATCTACTTTGTCTCCATGGATTTGCCTATTCTAGATATTTTATATAAGTGAAATTATACAGTATTTGCCCTTTATGTTTGGCTTATTTCACATAGCATAATATTTTCAAAGTTCATTCATACTGTTGCCTGTGTGTGTCAAGTTCATTCTTTATAATGGCTGAATAATATTCCACTGTATGCATATAACACATTTTGTTTATCCACTTCTCTACTGAGAGACATATGGGTTGTTTCTACCTTTAGACTACAGTGAATAATGCTACAATGAACACTGATGTACAAGTATCTATTTGAGTCCCTGCTTTCAATTCTTTTGTGCATATATCAAGGGGAAGAATTGCTGGGTCATATGATAATCCTATGTTTAATTTTTTTGAGGACCCACCAAACTGTTTTTGAAAGGTGCTGCACCATTTTACATTCCCAGCAATAATGGAGAAGCCCAATTTCTCTACATTCTTGCTTTGTTATTCTTGCTTTTGTTTTTTGTTTGAATTATAGCCATCCCAGTAGGTGTGAAGTGGTTTCTCCTTGAGGTTTTGATTTGCATTTCTCTATGGACAAATGACATCAAGCATCTTTTTATGTACTTATCTGTCACTGACATACCTTCTTTGGAGAAATGTCTAATCAAATCCTTTGCTCATTTTTAAAATTATGTGTCTTTTTCTTATTGAGTTGTAGGTGTTCTTTACATATTCTGGACATTAAACCTTTATCAAATTCTATGATGTGCAGTATTTTCTTCCATTCTATAGGTTATTTTTTCACCTTTTTGGTAACATTCTTGACGTATAAAAGTTTGTAATTTTGAAGAAGTCCAATTCATCTAATTTTATCCATTAACTTTTGACCGTATCTCTCAACTTCCCTTTTCATAAGATGCAGATATAAGTGAAAGACTGAGCCACAGAATGAAAGACGGAGCCAATTAACAGCACAAATTGGAGCTGAAGGAATATGAGCTATCCATATCTCTTACACTCTGGAAGGGCTGTTTCTCTCTCTCCGCCATTCTCAAGTCTGTTCTTGGTTTCCATGAAACCAACACCTCTGCTGACAGCACTATTAACCCAACTTTGGATTACTCCCTAAACCAAAAGTAAGTAGTGTGAACTGTTTTAAAAATATTCCAGAATCTTTAATTAAACTCACTCAGATTGGAAGTTTCCATTCTCTGCTTGCACAAATGTGTAAGATCTGGCTAGATGCCGTATTTCTACTAACCCAAAGGCAATTAACCAGGGGGTATCTCAGCACCTATTCAATTCCAGTCCAGAGGAATGACAGTCCCTGAGATCCCTAGTGAACGTCTTTTCACCCTCAAACCTTCTTCGAAGAATCTTCTGGTTCTTCAAAAGAACTTCCTGCCGTCTCCTATTGAATTTGTAGGACATTTATATGGGACTGAGGGATGGTTATCAAGGCCACATATGCATATCCTGATTGGCAAACCATCCTTTATGTAATCAGTGATACCTCTTTATAATGTGGGTGTTAGCAAACAAGGTAAATGAGAACTCAGTACTGTGGAAGAATGCTACTAGGATTTAATGAATTTTCCCAATGTGCAGTGGTAGTTCAACGGACATGGTCTGATTTATATAACTGAATTTGTATAAGAAGAAATTTGCCATAATGATGTTTTCATTCATAACAACCTTTCCTTGGTCATTTCTGACAGCAGATTCTCATTTCCCCCTATTGAAAACATTTAATCCACTGCCATATTTGGAATATCTGTTTATTTGTGGGGCACTCAAAATAAGAAATATCTCATAATTGTTTTTGTCCTTAACATCAAAAAGGAAGTGTGGCTTGGTAGAAAACATTGCAAGAGTGTTTTGAATTATCAGGTCAGTATAAACATTCTGAAGAAAACTGTACTTGCAAAAGCTAGTTAAGTATGTCATTAAGACAATTATATGAACTTAGTTCCAAAAAGATAATGATATTTTGCAGAATTGCTTATAATCTGAAAACCTGGAAACAAAGTCCATTACTGAAAAAATGATACTAAATTACAGTATATCATGCTATAGACTTCTCTGAAAGAATTACATAGATGTATATGTTCTAACATGGAAAGACTTCTAAACATAAGACATATTATTGAGTAAAAAAGCAGTTTGGGTATTGATTTGAATAGCATAATAACTACTTATGTAAAACAAACAGAAAAACCTACATTTGTCTTTGGGTACATGTATGTCTGTAAATGCACAGAAGAATATTTGGAAAGGCAAGAAGGTCTACATTTGGAAGTAGTGGTCAAAAGACTTTATCCTTATTTATAAAGTTTTAATTTTTACAAAGTGAATGTATTATGTATCGTTAAAAATTTATAAAGATGCTAAAAGTGGTAGGGAATAGAACTAAATACCTTAGCTGGAATCATGAATCAGTTGTTAAAGATTATAGCTGCCTTCAATTCTAATTTCCTTCCTAACAAACAAAATTCTGGGAATTTAGCAAGAAGTATATTCTTGGCTTGGTCAATACAGGGCTTTGAAGTCAACTAGGTGAAACAAAATTCCTTTGCATCTTGTTTTTTTAATTTTTTTTTTTTTTTCTTTTAGAGAGACAGAGTCTCACTTGGTTGCCCAGGCAGGAGTGCAGTGTGATTATAGGTCACTGTAATCTTAAACTCCAGTGCTCAAGCCATCCTCCTGCGTCAGCCTCCTGAGCAGCTGGGTCTACATGGAGCATGCCACCATAGCCAGCTAATTTTTTCACTTTTTGTAGAGATGGGGTTTCGCTAGGTTTTCCAGGCTGGTCTTGAACTTGTTGGTTCATGTGATCCTTCCTCTTTAGCCTCCCAAAATGCTGGGATTACAGGTGTGAGCCTGGTTTCCTGAGCATCTTGCGAGAGAATTTAACTACAACATTCCTTGGCATTGTAGCAAAGGTAGGGTTGTCTAAGGACTGGAGTAGAAAAAGGGAGTTCCTTTGATTCTATCTACCTTTCCCAAACTTCTGCCATCCCAATAAAACTGAAGCCTTGCAAGGAGAAGAGTTTTTTAACTGTACTTGTTTTACTATACTTACTTTAAACACCTAAGCTTTAGAAGATCTATTCCTATGTACATTCCTGTTAAGAAAAGTGTCAAAGCAGCAGAGATGCAAAGTGAAACATGTTTTTCTAGAAACCAAAAATGCTCTCCGGAATGGTTTTTGGTATTCACGCTTGTGTTCTAAGTAACTATACCAACCAACTTTTCTTATCCACCATTCCAGCCCCTGGCATGTTTCTTGCACCCTGCTGGGCACACCCGCTCAAACAGGGCCTGATCATGGCAGCCCAAAATCCTAGCCAGCCCTGAAGACAGGGGAAGGCCTGGGACTCTCAGTTTCCAATCAGTTACAGAGCATCCAGCACAAGACCAAGGAAAGCCAAGAGAAAGCAATGGCATCTCCTTCTCTGGCTGAGTTTGTTTTTTCCTTTTGGGGACCGGCAGCCCCCTGAACTCCTTTGGGACCTGGTGGGGCTTAGGAATACAAGCTCTCTCCCTTCAGTTCACAACCCCTCCCCTAAGTGTTTGCTTTTAGGCACCTCAGTTGCTAAAGGCATTTAACTTTAATTCCATTTGCGTCCAAATTACTGTAAAAAGGAAGAAGACAACAAGCTCTAAATCGAAGACAGACAGAAAATCATTGAGAATCCTGCCTTTATGAATATTTGATGAAGAAAGGTTAGCTCCATAGCTGGTAAATTATAAGAAATTATGTCCATCATGTGACTCTGTCAGCAAAGGTTAATACAAATGGGTTGGGACTTAGCTGGGAAGACAATGCAGATTTAAAAAGATTTGTCCTCTCCTCACTGCAATTAGTTTTTCTCCTGTTATTAGTGTAATAGTGTTGATCATTAGGATTATGGCAACAGAACAACTGCTCAGTGAAAGCATTTTGTTTTTCAGACTATCATTGCATTTTCCCCACAAATTTCTCATCTCTGCTAATCTTGTCCTTAATTGCGTGGCTGCTGTGGGCAGGATCCAATTATTAACTCTTTTGATCCTACCGTGCCCTTGCCAGCAAGTACGCTGACTATATGCAGACGGAATGGGCAATCTTACGTTTTTCTGCGGCTGGATACATGGAGCTCGTGGTTCATTTAGCACAAGCAGAAAAACGGTTATTTTGTTCACATAACAGCTCCAGCCAGGTGTGAAATTTTATATAATTGTGTTACAGGATTTGCCCAGGTTAAGGGGCTTCGTGGGGCTTCCATTATGAACCTCAGTTTCTCAGGTACTTGTGATTTGTTTTCCACTTAAAAAAAATCTGAATTAGGTTCAGTGTGCTCTGCCTGGAGGCCTTATTGTTGTTGTTAGTGTTATTTTGCAAAGGGGATTAAGGTAGTCCTGAATTCTTGGTACTGGGGAATGTAACTGAAGTCAACCACAGTAAGCTGGGATGTAGAAGAAATGGCACCGCGGACCCCAAAAGCTGAAGGCGTCATTTGTCCAAGTGGGCGTCTGGATGTGCAAGTGTATCTTTAGACCCTTTCCACAAGGCTGGAGAACTTGGAGCCTGAAGCCAGAGGGAGGGTGGGGTGAATGACCAACAGCTTCAGAGAGACGAGTCGGAGGCTATGTAGAGGTTTCTCGCTGTTCCAGACCAAGCTCTAAACAAACAATTTGCAAACAAACTTCAATGCTTATTTGTCATCACTATGTTTATATATCATCGCCATGCTCCTTACTTATAGAAAATTCTACTGCCTTGGCCTAAGGTCGCCTTTTCTTTTGGTATCTACACATCATGAATTATATATCCTTCATGAAGTTGCTATAGACGTTTAAAATGAGGGACATGGCTGATGGAATGTTTAAAGATTGGTACAAGACAAGGAAAAAGGCAAATATGATTTTGGTCATGGAGGGCATGTGAAGGAGGGAAAGGCCCAGATAATGGAATGTACTCATAATAAATTAAGAAATACAAATCTGGGCCGGGCGCGGTGGCTCGAGCCTGTAATCCCAGCACTTTGGGAGGCCGAGGCGGGTGGATCACGAGGTCGAGAGATCAAGACCATCCCGGTCAACATGGTGAAACCCCGTCTCTACTGAAAATACAAAAAAGTAGCTGGGCGTGGTGGCGCATACCTGTAATCCCAGCTACTCGGGAGGCTGAGGCAGGAGAATTGCCTGAACCCAGGAGGCGGAGGTGGCGGTGAGCCGAGATCGCGCCATTGCACTCCAGCCTGGGTAACAAGAGCGAAACTCGGTCTCAAAAAAAAAAAAAAAGAAATACAAATCTACAAATGTACAGGTAAACCATATGAATAAATCAAGAGACCTTGTGGGCCCAAAGCAGAAGATAAAGTGTCTTTCCAAAATCTAAAGGAAGGCTAGAAAAAAATGGGTAACTATAGAAAAATTGTCTTGGGAAGGGTTAAATGTCACAGCTAAAAGAATAATTGGAATTGTCATGCCTGTAGCAATCTCACTGTAGAAGCAGTGTCTTAGCAAGGTCCACCGAGAGTTCTTTCCAACAGAAGTATACACTCTGCCCATACTTACAGTCCTCCAAAAGTAGGAAATTTAACACATCAGGGAGCCTGCTGGATTATCAGATCAACTAATCAATAGCGTTGACAATATTTCCACCTAAAAGCATGGGGGAGCGGTAAGTAAGGCACCAAAGCAGACAGGATCTTTGCCAATACATTACCTTGGACCTTTGACTTCTGCCAAGGACCCAAGAGGCACATGACTTTTCTTCCCAAGACCTGGGATTTTCTGCCTAAGTGATTTTGACCTGCTTGAGTTGAGTCAATTGCATCCTTCATCAGGAATGGGTACAGAGGACATATGCAAATGGCACAGACCCGGTCTCCCAGGCATCTGAAGCAGCATGGCGGGTCATGCCATTACCCCCCCGTCAGCAACCCTCCCCGCCCGGACTCTGTAAATCTCAGCTGTGTGTGTGTGCAATATCCCAGGACTCAGTGGGATACAAATGGCTTCTCTGTGTACCTAGATTGCTCCTGAGACTTGAGTCACCTGAGGAGTTCTGTCCCCTCTGTGTGACCTACACCTGGTGGCTCTGAAAAGACATTTTGGGCACTCTCAACTCACTGAATTTAATGCTTCAGAAAGCAACAAGATTTCATCACTGAAGATGATGCTAACGCAGAGAGACAAAGAAGATACACTGTTAAAGTCCCCATGTCTATAAAAGGCCATCTGGGGCAACACAGACCGAACTCATCCAATCCACACCAAACATGCTCTGTGGAATCTGCCTGTCTCCCCCAGACTGCTCCTTCTGGTGTAGCAATCTGTATATAGGCCAGCCCCCAAATATCAGGATGAACTTAATCTGTAGAAACACATTTGTCCTTGGAAAAGACTAGAACAGGACTGTCAAAGGAAGGGGACTAACATCTGTCACGTGTCTGATACTTCATTTTATCTCATTTAATTCTCTTTATATAATCATTCAAAGTTTACTGACGAGGAAACTGAAGCTTAGAGGGGTTAAATAACACATTCAAGGACACAGAGCCAGCATAGATTGACTATCCCTTATCTGAAATGCTTGGGACAAGAGGTGTTGCAGATTTCAGACTTTTTCAGATTTTGGAAAATTTGCATTATACTCACTGGCCGAGCATCACTGATCCAAAATCCCAAATCTGAAATGCTCCAGCGGGCATTTCCTTTGAGCAGCCTGTTGGTGCTCAAAAAGTTTTAGATTTTGGAGCATTTGGGATTTTCGGATTAGGGATGCTTAACCTGTATGCGGAAAAGCACTACCCCTAACCCTTTGTACCTTTGTACTTCCCAATGTTGCCTTTCTTGGAAACCAGAGGAACAAAAGATAGCTTAGTAAAGGCAAACAGACAAAAATGCCAGCCCCGCAAACTTTCTGAAATCCCAGAGAGTAAGATAGCGAGGCAGTGGTGCACGTTGGAAGGATGCTGGTACTGGTGTCTGTCTGTTCTCAAACAGGCTCCATAATTGAGGGGAGGTGTTGTGTGTAAAAATGGGACTCGCTGTAAAGCGCAGAACTTCTTTGGAAATGGATCCATCGTGGCTCACATCAGTCACTGGGCTCTCTAACCATGACAAAGCCAAGGTTTTCTAAAACTGGCATATTATTGTAGTCTGCCTGGCTGTGCTGTAACTATTTCAAGGACTATTAAATTAAACCCCGGAGACAGTTTCCCTTAAGATAAAGAGCATGCTTTTTATTGTGTCATCAAAGGAGTCCAGAAAACCTGAAGCTTTCGGCTTTAAAGACAACATAATGAGATCAGAGATTTTGCTTGCAAAGAAATTAACTTTCGGTTAATTAATGAAAGTAACCTTAAACAGCGGGCGTGTTGCCAACAACCAGGACACTATAATAAAATGGGGGGAGGGGGGAGATAATGGGCTGCTTTCAAGGGGACAGGGCTCAGCAGCCCAGAAAAGAAATTCGATGAGGATGCTTCTTGTAAATTTGATCTCAAATTCTTAAGATGAACAAATAATAGTCTTATCTGTAATAAAGTCTGCTACAAATGCTTTCTTTTCCCCCATAATTTTCTGTTCAATTTAGATAGAAGATTTAATTAGATGTTGGTGAAACACCAGTTATTTAATAAAACCCTTAATAAAAATCTAATCTACGGTACGTAGAAACCACTGTAACATAATCACAATTTTAAAAATACGTTTTAGAGTATTTACTTTTCACAATTAAGAAAATATGTATCTGTGACATGTTCTGTTTTCTACTCAAGATGAGAGCTAAGAAAGCAAAGTTAATTTTTAAAAAGCCCCCACGTTGTAAACCTTTTCTCTTCTCATAAAGTTTGTTTTTAAAGGGTTTCTTTTGAAGCAGCATGGTGGGTCAGTTGCAACCAAAAGGAGTCCTTGAGCCGGGATGAAAGGAATGAAGAACGATCCCTCCTATCTCAAAGTTTTTAAATTAAAATTTGCTTATCATGAAAACTGACTTTTAAGGATTCTTAAAATTGTATGAGAAGCCATATGAAGCCCTACCTCTGTTTCACCTAACTGCAATTCTACCATCTAGGATATCAGCAAAACCTGAGGTGGGAAGTGGGACTCTCCTCTAAGTCTATGAGAGTACGTAAGTCACACAAGTAATGGAGCCTGCATGACCCACCACACATATTAAACCAATGTTAGGGACAATTTGAGTAACTCTCTAACCTTCTAATACCTTAACCAAAGGCAGATTTCTGGACTGGACATCCCAAGCCCTGGGTTGCATTTAACTTGCATTTCTTAGAGGTGATAGTTTCTGTATATTATAAAACTCTGGTATTGGTGGGAATGTTGGTTTCTGTGGGAAATTGCTCCTAAGTTCTCAGCTTCTGGAGCAAGAAATCAGGTGGAATGGGGATCCAAATGGTTTGAAACATCTGGTGGTCTGCTTTCTACAGATTTATCGCAGGGAATCGGAAAGTTTGGAGAGAGTGACACCACCCTCATTTCAACAGTTCAAACAGAATTGCACAAAAGCCATGTCCCTTTACCTGACATCATATAGTTCTCACAACCTCTTCAAGATTAAGTAGGAGAATCTGACTGAAGTCGTTTTTCAGATAAACAGGGTGTAGGGCAGAGTTTAACTAAGGCAGAATAATTATTTCCCCATCTGAAGGGGCAGGTAGACGCCAACGGCAATCAGGCTGTATCTCTGCTCTGTCCCCAATGACCTGGCATCAAAACTAAAATGCCTATCGAATGAACTCACTTGCGTCCTTGGCCAGAGCCATGTGACATCTCTGTTCTGTTATGATTTGAGAAGGTCACTGTTTAATGCATCTGGGTATTATGATCATCCAGATTTAATCATCAGAATGGGGTTCCAGTGGCTTCCACTGTATATAAATTTAAATAATGGCCCTTCCTCTCATGAAGGAAGGAAAGTCCATAGACTTTGCCCATCTGTTCGGCGAGGCTGTTCATTTTGAGTTTCTGATTAGGTGCCTCCTGCTATTCCTACACATGCCATATCTCCAAACAATGCCACAGTGTTTGGGGGTGTTTAGTAATTTACATGCAGTGCTTGTTATTTTTGCTTCTAATCTGATTCCTCTTTGGCAATGGACACAAGGGTTTAGGGTGGACTCAACACGGCCAGTGTCTATTTAGATATACTGTGCATAAGCCGAAGACAGTGGGAGATTCTGGGGCCACACAAGCACTCTGGGGCCACACAGTTCTGACTGGGTGTCAAGCTGGATTTCATACCTGTGAGTGTAATGCCAATCCTGCATGGCAAGTTTAGCCAATCACATAAGCCCGAGAAAAACTGGGGACCTGCCACAGGGTTGCTGGAAAATGGAATTAGGACACAGAGAGAAACTATCTGAAATAATATCTAATTGCCTTCTTTGGAAAGGGGGTAGGACCACAAGCCCCTATTCTCATATCTCCTTCCAATGTGCTATGACTCTGTCAGTTACCTCTTCTTTCTCCTCTCTACAAGTTGGCTTCTTTGTAATCTTGCCATACCTGGGGACAAGAGACACATTCTTTTGTTGAAAAAAAAAATATGTTGATGCCATTCCAGGTCTGAAAAGGGAAAGGGGAAAAAATAAAATCCCAACTCTTTTTTTGGTATAAAGCACAGAGGCAGCCTCTGAAGCGTTCTTAAATATTAACATTATAATTAGGAGACACGGAGTTTTGCTTCGCTTGTGGGTTTCACACAACATCCTGCCTTAACAGGATCTTTTGGAGCTTGTGACGCCTCCAAGCACGAGCTGTTCTTCCAGAGGGATGTTGACTTTTGTGGTCTATTAAACAAGCAACGCATAAGTCAAAGGATACTCTTCCAGGAGCAGAATACTGACGCAAACGCTTCAGGCCAAACTGTACATGAGTCAGTCCCTTTTCCCATGAGTTTTGTTAAACAGAATTCTTCATAACAGGACAACAGTAACGACAAACTCTGGTGTTGAAACAATTACTGATCAGGTAACAGAAACCACCTAACAAGCCCGTTAATCTGTGTTGCTGCGGAAGCTGCCAAGACTCCTGGGTGATGGGTCCTTCAGCCTGAAATTCAAGGCCACCCAGCCTGTGGTTCCTTAGTTTAGCTAACAGAGTCCCCTAACCATTGGCAATTCAGGCTCAGGCCAAGAGAGGCTTTCACTGAGGTCCTGACTGTATAACTGAACTTGGGAAAATTATAAAACTTTGCTAAGTTTCTCTATCTGTAAATGCAGACACAAGGATCTATTTCATAGAGCTACCACGAGGACCCGATGAGATCATGAATATAAAATATATAGCCCAATGCCTGGCATTTAGTAACTAGCCCAATCAATGACAACCCTTATTGTTAGAATATTTTCCGAGGCGCTTGGTGTCTGCAAGCTATGACTGCTTTTGTGACAGTCATTCGTCAATCTATTACTGTCTGTAATATTCAGGAATGCTTCTACTCTTCTTTTTTTTTTAGAGATGGGGTCTTGCTTTGTTACCCAGGCTGGTCTTGAATGTCCGGCCTCAAGCAGTCCTCCTGTTTCAGCCTCCCAACATGCTGGGATTACAGACGTGAGCCACCATGCCTGGTCGACTCTTCTTATGATTATTAGACCTCTCTAATAGCCTTAGGCATGGAAATTATCTTATGAGTGGTATGGAGAGCCACCAACAGATTCAACTGGGACAGGTTAAGGCTCTGGCTCAGAGGAGATAAAATGGTGGCTCAGGGGCTACGTTTAGCCCACAGATATTTATTTTGGCCTAAATGGTAATGACTCTTGCACTATTTTAAAAATGTGACTCAGTTCTTTAAAAAGGAGGAAAATAAATAGAGATCTTAATGAAAAGTCCAGATTTTTGACTCTGCTTGAAAAATAGGAAGATCTGCTTATCTGGGCCAATCCTCTGCCATGACAGTAACTGGCCAGAGCTGAGTCAAGACTGCCTCCTTACATAGGACGTACGCGCTCCAGTTTGAAAGTAGTCCCGCCTCTCTCTCTCTCTGTGGCCTGCCTCGTTCCTGTTTATTGCCAGGTGCTGCTCAGTCCATTGGGTTGTAATAGAGCCAGCCCATTTAGTGCGGCCCCTCACCCAGTGGGTTGTCCGTCTATTGCACTTCCTGCAGTTTTAGTTCAGGGCCTTGGAGTTGCTTCAGCATAGTCACATTTCCCAACCCGCAGCAATTACTTGGGGAGCACCTATGTGTTTTTCTCATAGTGACTGCCATCAACAGGAAGTCCGTTGATCGTTTGTTTCTGTTCCCTAACTCTAGTAAAATTTACTTATATATTTCCTTCTGTGGCTTCAGCCTTGGCTTCACTTTGAGGTCAGTTCAAACCCAGAAAATGCAGGAAGATGCCAGTTCAGAAAGCTCAGAATCAAGCTGCCTCCTTGGATTGGCCATCCTGTGCTTAATATTACCTTATTACTAGTGATGATATCAGCAGGCACTGAATCCACTAGGTCTCCGTAAATACTAACCCATCTCTAAATACGTACCTAGCATAGCTGACAGCTGAAGCAGATTATTTTTTACATAGCTGCCTTTTATCACAAATTATTCCCAATAACAGTCACATAATAGTAATAACGTTTTCTAAAATTTATTACTTCGTTTTAACAATCAAATTAATTGTGCAACAATTTTCTAACTACTGAAAAATAAATTTTGACTTAGAAATGTTATTAAAATCCAGCCTGACATTTTATGGAAAGAAGTAACATGTTCATTTACCAAATGAAAATATTGCACTGAGTAGTTTGTAAACTATTTCTCTGTTTTGGATTTTTTTACATTTTTAAATTTTATTTTTTGCATTTTTAGTAGAGAATGACTTTTGCCACGTTGCTGAGGCTGGTCTCAAACGTCCGGCCTCAAGGGATGCACAGGGTGTGAGCCACCACACCTAGCCTTTCTGTTTAGATTTTAAACAAAAATAAAAACTTCAAGTAGTCTCATGGTAGGACACAGCTGAAATACCCCAAATGTTGTTTCTTCATCTTAGTCACTATTCATTTTGAATCTATCGTTCAGATGCAGGACGATGTGGCACTAAAGTGACTGGAGACACAAACTCGATCTGAGGTGCACTCAAACAATCCAAATGGTAAAGAGCTGATCCAGGAAATGAACACGTGTAACTGACTATGTGTGTGTCAGCAGCTGACTGTGTAACTGAGAACTCTGAACTCATGAAGAATACAGTGTCTGTTAAAGGACATGTTACTAAAATGTGCTAATTTGAAGTGTGTGTGTGCAAATATATATATATATAATTTAGCAAAGGATATGTTACTAAAATGTGCTAATTTGAAGTGGGTGTGTGTAAATATATACATTTACAATTGATATATATTATAAATATTAAATTATTTTACTAATATATATTTATATATATGTTATTTTGCAAAATAACATAGTATTTACACACACAGTTCAAATTAGCACAAATTACACACACAGTTCAAATTTAGTAGCATATCCTTTACTGAAGTTTATATATATATGTATATACACACATGTATATGTGATACAAATATACATGTGTGTATATATATATATATACGTATGTAAATTTTAGAAGTAACTCAAATACTGTTTAGAACTTAGACCAACAGAAGGTTTTGTTAGAAAGGATTATTACATTGATCAGAACCGACGTGAAAAGGGATAATAAAAAGCACACTGACTCTTAGTTTTATTATTGTTTTGAAGCTTTTCAATAGTGCACCCCCTTGTCACCAGCATGGACAGGGGCGGGGACAGGGAGTTGAAATGGACCGCTCTCATTGCCTCATCCTTAGTATGTCTCTCGTATGGGCCCATCTCTTAACCAGATTTCTGATTTCTATGGTTAAGACATTCTGGCCTGGGTTCCTGACCCCTTTTGGCCCAGAACTTTGATTTGAGCCTCTGATCTTCTCTTCCCAAATGCACTAGTCTGGATTCTTGATCCAACTGCCTGCCATTAAGGCCTCCAGACCTTGCCTGCCTCTTCCTTCTTTCTCAGCTCCCCACCCCTAGCTGCACCGCTGCCATCTGCTTTTCACCATTCTCTCCTCTCTGCATTTGATGATTTCTATGAAATGAACACTCGCTGGCCTGACCGAGGGGACTCAGGAAGCTTCCTTTCCTGTCAAGCTGAACTTCTGGCACAAACTTCACATTGTCCTAGGGCTGCCTGGGTCTCAAAGTGGCAATTGTATGATAAACATCATTCTGATGTTAGTAGCTTGGTGGGGGAGGTGGCTTCGGGATGACTACTGAGGCTTTGGTGTGACTCACAGGTGATGTCAGAGAAAAACTGCTTCAGAGGCATTGATGTCCTTTCCTGTCATACAAACAGCCAAGCCTCACCAATACCAGCTAAAAAAGATAAACCATGCAGGTGTTGGGCTTGGTCTGGGTTTAATGCTTCACTTGACTCCACACTGTGTTTGCTGGGCTCCCAAAGGCTGCTGTGGCATTCCTGACGTCCATTTCCTAGGACAGTATATTGCCCGATAGAATTTATGGTCTTTGGTTATGAGCTGTCAATAAAATTGCATGGCCACGTGAGGACTTTCTCCAATACAATCTAATATAGAATGCTTATCTTATTGAGGCACAACATCAGCTTTTAATATCCCACTAAATCTGCAAATCAATCCATGATTTTTAAGATTTCTTTGAGGGCAGTCTTAGCCTGTTGTTCCTTTATATATAATGATGATTATGACATAATAATGATGCTCATTACCTCGGTCAGTTAATCATATATGTGAAATCACCACATAGGTCGATTAACTGAAGTTGTTTTCCTCTGCTTTTGCTTAAAATTTTGACCCATAATAAGAAATAAGAGCTTTCAAAAACAGTGGTGATTATGCCTCATCATTTGGGAAAAGCAAGCCAGAGGTTGAATATTTAATTCCAATTCCTACGCATCCATTATTAACACAGATGCGTTTACTCATCTGCAGTAAGGAGTAATTACCCCAGACTTTCATGCCTTTTCAAATAAAATAATTCAGGGACTTATTTAAGGTGTGGCTTTGATAGGCTAAAATAATGATTATATCTTGTTTATTTAAGTCCCTAAAATCTAGCAAAATATCAGTATCCAATCATGTATGCTGCTTACATTCACATAATTTATACGGACATAATATATGGATGTAGCATATATGTATACACATATATATACAAACACACACAAACACAGATGTGTTTATAAAATATAAAGGACACTCTGACTGCCACAGACAGTTTCAACGAGAGTATATATCAGTGTGTTTAAACAACAGTATTCAAATGATTTCCTTCTATTCTTTTCTCTGGATACCTGCTTTGGAATTCAAATGTTGCCCATTCCTGCATAGCTATGATATGTTTCTAGGGTGCTGCTCTGAAAAAGTGACTCCTTTATCCTCATGAAGAGGAGAAAGGCTGGTTAATCATCGATTGACTCCTCAGTCTTACCGCTGGCATAAAGCTCTGGCTTTGCTAAATTTCCTCTTTTTAGATACCTAACAAACATACATCACCAGGAAGTGCAGATAAAGATCGAAAGATTAAGTTTTGTCACTCAAATGATAATTAAAAAGAGTATTTTAAACACACTATAAATATACACAAGCCATCATAAAATCATCAAAACCCTGCCGGAGCTCACCACCTCTAGGGTATATAGATTATCAGGGAGAGGGATATTGATGTTAAGTCCTGCTTGTCTTGGAAGATTGTCATTAACTGTCCCAAGCCTGCACTCAGCCAGCCACCTGAGCTAGGGGAAGATGGCGAGTCTGGCCTTACATAGTCTAGTGACAGATTCATGGGATTAGGACAAGCACTTTAATATGCATTTAATTGTGATCCTTTTTTACTCAACTCTAAGATTCCTTAAAATATATTATTCTAAAAACTATAAATAAAAACAGCAAGCGTCAAGACTCTGTTGTCCTGCTTAAAAAAATAATTTCACATATAGTAAGGATCGAGTAAAACAGATTAATTTCGTCGAAAAATTTCATTCATAGCATGTCACAAAAAGAAACATGAGTCCATGTATATTAGAAGCATGCAGTGACATCACCTTTCATAAAAAGAAAAGCTTGTCATCACAATCTTATTAGGATGTCATGCATTGTTAAACTGGTAAAGTATTTCTGTATACTCCACTTAGTGCAACCATTTACTGGCACAGACATTACAGAGAAAACTATCTTCTTTTAAAAAGTCCTTTCCACCGGGAACTAATCCTTTGTTTGACAATTCAGAGAATGTTATTTAGAGATTTTAATTGCTCAGTTGATCTGTGGCTGGATCTCAATAATCAAAACAATGAAATTGTTGGTTTTCTTTTTTCTTGACAACTGTAATAAAATGCTGGTAGCGTCCTGGGATAGTTAACGAGAGCTGGATTGACACTGTCAGATTCTTTTTCATATATCTTTTTTATCAGAGGCGAACAAACAATTTTTAAAAGCAAAAAGTACATTAGTAATATTGCCATTACCAACAGATATTCCAAGTATAACTTAATGTCTACAGGAAAAATCCAATCTAATTATCTATAACAATCTAATCTGATTATCTATGAAAAAGGGCTACAATTCTTAATGTTAAAAATATTCAAACTAATTAGAAAGAGACAAACATTCCCCCAAAATGGGCAAATGACATGAATAAATATTTCACAAAGGAGGAAATACAGTCATTAAGTATAAGAAAATACTGTTACCTCATTCATTATCAAAAGAATACAAATTACATCAATGGGATACCATGCTGTTTTTCTAATCTATCCAACTGAAACACAACACACACACACACACACACACACACACACACTTTCCAGTTCTTGCTAAAGCTACAGGAAAACAGGTATGCACACTGGATACCTGGGGAGCCTACCTGAAAGAACATTTTTGCAGTAGGTGGTATAGTCTTAAAAATGTGTGAATCTGGCCGGGTGCGGTGGCTCATGCCTGTAATACCAGCACTTTGGGAGGCTGAGGCAGGTGGATCACCTGAAGGTGGCTCATGCCTGTAATCCCAGCACTTTGGGAGGCCGAGGTGGGTGGATCACCTGAAGCTGGGAGTTCGAGACCAGACTGACCAACATGGAGAAACCCCATCTCTACTTAAAACACAGAATTAGCCGGGCGTGGTGGTGCATGCCTATAATCCCAGCTACTCAGGAGGCTGAGGCAGGAGAATCACTTGAACATGGGAGGCGGAGGTCGCGGTGAGCCAAGATCGTGCCATTGCACTCCAGCCTGGGCAACTGGGCAACAAGAGCAAAACTCCATCTCAAAAAAAGAAATTGTGAATCTTTGACTCAGTAATTCAATTTCTAGGAATCTATCCTTAGGTGATAAAGAGTCACACACAATTTTTAGACAAGGATATTCATCCCAGCATTTTATATGATAGGGAAAAAATAGGAAGCAACCTAGATGTCTAATGATAGGAGAAAAGTTAAATAAATTATGGCATATCCATACAAGGGAATTCTAGTTTCCCTTAATAATCATGTTCCCAAGGAATATTTAAAGATAAGAAAAACTGCTCCTAATATAGCAAGTGAAAAGAGGCAAGTTATAAAATATTATGATCTTAATATTGCTTCAAAAATATATATGCAAGTATCTATGCATTAAAAAGAGACTGGAAGATAACAGACTCAAATATTCCTAGTGGTACCTCAAGGTGGTAGGGTTATAGGAGACTTTTCCTTTCTGTTTTATACTTCTCTGAATTTTTGAAACGTTTTTAATTAACACAGATTACATGCTAATTTAAAACATGTTAATAAGGCAAACATAGAAATATTTAGCCTCAAAATTATTTCCTAAAAGTTTCTAAATCACTTGGCTTAGGAAGAGCACACTTAGAGCTAAGTCCATTTCTACTTTTTTGAAGAAGAGTTTAGGGATATCTTCACAATGTGAGATTTCACAGAAGTATGGAAATAAGCATTAAAAAATGAGTTTTCAAGGGCAGTTAGGATGATCAGCCAAGGCATGAGAAAACAGTTTCTTATACAATGTTAACTCATTGGACAGACTACAGGACACCCAAAACATGAAATTTGGTGCCAAGGGAAACCGAGTACTTGGGTTTGGTGCAAACTATTGGTTATTAACAACCGCAGATAGGAGAAACACAAATCAGCCCTGAATTTGCGTTCAATTTTGATTTTATTATTCTATAGATGGGAATCTATAAATGACTAGTCTATAAATTTTCATTTTTTAAATTTATAGAATGAAAATTCTATAAATGAATATTCTATAAATACTCATGTTAGAAGAATTCCTGGGCTGAGTGCAATGCCCATGCTTAATCCCAACACTTTGTGGGGCTGAGGTGGGAGGACAGCTTGAGGTGAGATGTTTGAGACCACCACGATAAGACTGTCTCTACTTAAAAAAAAAAAAAAAAAAAAGAGAGAGAGAGAGAGAGAGAGAAAGTAAGAGAGTATGTGAGAGACAGAAAGAAGAGAGTGAGCTCCTCCCAGTAACCACCAGCTTTCCTAAGCCCAAAACACACATGGGGGAGGTGAGACTTTCTGCCTTCCTTTCTTGGAGACTATTGAAAAAAAAAAAAAAAAAAAAGCCACTGGCTTTAACTCAGGGACCACATATATTCCTAAAAACCCAGGCCAAGCCTGACCCTGAAAATGAAGACCATTATAAACTTGCTTAGGAGAGATGTTTCAAAGTCTTAGAACTTTTCACTCCAAAAGTAAGAATTCATTTGCCTATTAAAGAGTCAGAAAAGAGAGACATCAGATTCTCTGAACTTAATTTGCCTCCTTCCTGGCACTCTTACTTCTACATTTCCTCACTCTTGCTGGATTCCATTTGGGAAGAAAGGTGTTCCCCCCTTGAGAAGGCTATCTTCTTTTTTTTTTTGAGACGGAGTTTCGCTCTTGTTACCCAGGCTGGAGGGCAATGGCGCGATCTCGGCTCACCGCAACCTCCGCCTCGTGGGCTCAGGCAATTCTCCTGCCTCAGCCTCCTGAGTAGCTGGGATCACAGGCATGTGCCACCATGCCTAGCTAGAGAAGGTTATCTTCTTAAGGGGTCTGCTTGAAGGATGGGGAGGCAGAGAACGCTTAAAGAGGGATAAAACAGGACACGTATGAGAGGAAGAAAGATGAATTTTTGGTGGATCAACAATGATTGGTTTATTGACTGAGAACCTACTATGTGCTAGTGTTTTACCTCACTTGATTTTGCATATCCCAGAATACCCAACTACAGCCTTATAAAGTCCTTTTCTCTTTAAACTCCGAGCAGAGTAATTCTTTTAACTGTCAATATTAAGGAATATTGTAAAACACAAAGTTTAAGAACTAGTCCGGCCACAGGTCTCTTCATTTTTAATAGCAGGGGATGATTTAGATGTGTGTCCAGTGGCAGAAGGTAAAAACAAGGGCCAGACCTTCTTTCTGTCTGAGTCAGAGGGAAGCTCCTTCCAAACCAGAAGCCCCCTGTGGTACTTGCCAGTTAGCCAGCCTGGCAAGGAGGCTGATAGGATAGGGAACAGTGGGAGGATGGGACGAGGCGCCAAACTATAGTCTGGGGAAAGGAACACGATTAGTCTGCCCCTGAACCACACCTTGCACCCAGATTTCAGAGTCTGCTTTTATTTCAAAGCTCAAGATTTCCAAATTCAGACGCACAGCAGAATCCTTCCCCTCCCCCAGCTCAAGACTGCCAGTAGCCCCGTACTGTTAGCTAAGTGGCTGCAGTATAAATAACTGGAAGGAATGCTTTATGCTTGGCCACCCCTCCAGCAGGAGACAACTGGCTTTCTCTGTGGTGTTCAGTGAGCCACCGCTGATGCCTCATTAGAACGCGAGACACTCCTGCCAGCCCTGGGCGCTGGCTGCTGGCTGCCTGTGGTCTGCATCTGTAGTCATGACAGACGGCTGAGGCTGTTGCCTTCCACTGAAGACCAAGTACATGATCCACTGCAGTTAATCAATAGGATAATGGAATGAATCAATAGGAAAGATTTTTAGGAGGTCTTAATTAAAGAAACACTTGCAGATACAAATGATGTCTTCAATCTATTGATAGTGCCAAGGTGAAGGGTTAAACACAAACAAAACCATCAACTTTATTTTGCCGGCATGCCTTCCTTCCACAAGAGAACAGCCCAGCAGCCTCCTGGCCCTGGGGTCGGCCCATTAATCAGTCCCTTGTCAATTGCACGGCCACATGGTATGGGAAAATTAGTCTATGATCAAAAATTTTAATTACTAAACAGGAACTCAAAACAACAATGAAAAATAAACGTGAATACCTTGTCTGGTCTTCCTTTGCCCCTAAGGTAGGGGCGGCGCCCCCTATAAAAACCGTTCTGCAGAAAAACTCCCCTACTGATGCGATGCACAGAATTAGAATAATTAAAGAAAGCCTAAATTGATGGATCCCATTTAGGCAGTGGAATTCTCTAGTGGGCCTTCTGCTCAAACATGTTACATCGATATTTTTGATTCCCTAGACGGTTCTGCACTAGGTACTGGTTTAAAGAGACATCAATCTGTGATGTCAGCATTTATCTAATGAACCTTCAAAAATCAATGTCCGGCATGGCCTGTTACATGTAGGCACCCAATTTGTCCACTCTTTTAGCCTTACTGGCTAAACCTACAGTCATAATAACGTAAACGTGGACTCAAGTGGTCAGGCGGGATGGTTACACCAGAAGAGGCTGAGATGATATAATCAGTTTCAGGCCAGAGAGCTCAAATGATACAAGAACAAAATAAGGAAGCCAAGACACCCTCCTAAACGGTCCAAAGGCCTCCTAAGTCCAGACAAGCACATCCTAAAACAGTCTACTTCTTGACCACTCCGCCACAAAACTTGCCTTTCCCTCCAACCGTTCCCATCCCCTTTACTGTTGCCTGACAGGATTTTGGTCCCACTCCTGACAGCTATGGTAATTCTTTGCTTCTTGGGTTACTCAACTGGGGCTGCCATTTAGCTCCACTCAACAGGAGGCCTGTGCTAAGTTCTTCTCTTGTTAGTATTTATGCTCAACTCATCCTCACCCTTCTGTTAACACGACTCCTTGACACTGATATCTTGACACCCTAACAGGCAGAGGAGAGGGTCTAAGTTTGTTTCACTTCTCTTTTCCTCTTTAAAATAAATTGGCCTGTGCTGGCTGCCACGAGGCTGAGCTATTTCAAATGCATTACGTGGGGTGACAGCTATGCCATTCCCAATGCCAGTATTTGGCCTGCCTTACAATCTCTGCCTTTGTTCACCGCAGGTCAGTCTCTCTCTTGACCAACAGTCAGTCTTGAGAGCAAGTGTGGAGCTTGGACAATTGTAAGATGTGTTGTGTGGGCTGAATTAGCTGTTGTACAATTCCTGTCTGTCTCTTTGAATGCAGCTTTCAGCAGCCCCTCTTGCAGAGTTTGAGTCCAATTAAACTACAATGAAAGGTACCATGATTTCATTTGCTTGGATTGTCACATTTCAGAAGTTCAGTAGCCTGCAAAATGTTCGCTGTCTCTCATTAAGCAGGTTCCAGCAACTGTGTAAAGTCTCTAATTTAGCTGCTTTTTATATGCTGCTTTCGGTCCTGAAGATAGCTGCCTGCAGGGAAGAATTCCAATGCCATCCGTGGTATTAGAAGGTGTTTTTGACCCTACAAGTACAAAACACATGAGAAGAGCAAAACTGACTCTAAAAAAATGAGATGATATTCGCTTCCAGTATTTTTTCTGGAATAATAATACTTGCTTTGGATAGAAGGTGTCTGTGTGTTTTGTGAGAAGGGGCACATTCTATGTCAAAGAGCTATCACCATAAAAGTATGGTGATCGTATGTTCAGAACCGTGGATAAAGGCCTATAAGGGTTTCTCCTGATACATACATGTATTTACTTATTTTTAAATCCTCAAAAAATTTCCATTTAGCTATATATTTTTAAATGAATTGCCTTTAATCAAAGAGTGCTATATAAAATCAAGACATCTTGGAAAATCTTACATGTATTAGACACTGCAGCAGATCTCAACTGAGTCTCTCATTTGTGCTTAAGGAGAAAAAAAATGACCATTCCGTAGACTGTGTTTATGCTAATTCTCATTATGAGTCTAGTTTGAAGAGGGAATTGCTCTACAGATGCCAGTAATAATAATTAACATTTACTGATTGCTTGTTAGATGCCAGGTACTATGTTAAGAGTTTACCATCCAGGATCTCATTTAATGAGATAACCTGTTAAATGAGATGAGTTATCAAAAACCCATTTTCCAGATGAGGAAACCAAGGCATACAGAAAGTTAAGTAACTTGCTCAAAGTTATAGCTGGCAAGAGAAAGAACCAATATTCAAACCCAGGATTATCTGATTCTGTGGCCCTTCTTACTAACCATTTTGCATGTCTGCTTCAGTGGCAAGGGCTAGCACAATCCCCACTGAATTTACAAAATGAAAACTGGCAGGTGCACAATGATAGGAATGATGTCTGTCCCTCGTCGCTTGGGGCAGAGATTAGCATGGCCAGTGAGTCAATTTCGACCCTGGCTAATGCATTCACTTTGGTGGACGGGCATCTTCTGGAGCTCCAATCTTACTAATCCTTCCATAAACACACACACACACACACACACACACACACACACACACACACACTTATGAATAGGTTTCTTTTTTCTAATTACAAAAGAAAATTATGAAAACACAGAAATGTCCAGAGAGAAAAAAATATAAATTATCTGCAATTCTACTGCCCAGATACAATCACTCTTGGTATATATTCTCTGCCTTTTTGATTTTCCCCATGGAACTTATAATTTCCAGTATTATTAATATTTGCTTGGTGTTTGGTATTTGAAATGAATATGCAAACCTAAACTCTGTGTCATGCCCTTCCTACGTCTGACTGTAATCACTAGATTAGGTACTGGGCCCTCCCTGAATGTTAAACCCTGGTTCTTTTAAATACCTTGCCATCTCAACTGACTCCACAGAGGCCAAACATGGAACTTTTTTAGGACCAGGTGGGGCGAAGAGCCCCAGCTGGCTGAGAACCAAAGGTCAAAGAGGCCCTGGGTCTGGCTGAGTGTGCCAAGTCCTGAAACCCAGAAGCTTAAAATGTAATCAGAGTTCCTCCTACCAGCTCAGGGACCCATGGATCTTTTAGCATTCCTTAAAAAGAAAAGTGCAGAAAAAGCCCAACATAACTGGAGAGATCAGTTTAATTATGTATGTGTAAAAAAAAAATCACGATAAAAAATGCTTTCGTTTTCTTGGGTAATTTTTTGGAAATACATATAGTTGATATTCTTGCTTGAAAGATGGAAATGATACTTCAGCCTGCAGCCATCAAGGGTTTGCAGAACTGGGGCTGCTGCTCTCTGCCTGGCCCCGAGAAGGGTGTGATGAACACAATCGGAAATCAATATCAGGGAACAGTTACTGCATCTCAATATTATTTGCCGAGATGGGCTGCTGGAAGAGTCGGGAAGAGAGATATATGTCAATAGCCTTAACGAAGCACTCCACAGCCATGCACAAAGGGAGGTCAAATAACTATCAGCCGGCCAATCCCCATTGTAAGTAGTAAAAATGATAAAATCAATATTATTAAATAAAAAGTTAGCACTGCTATTGAACTCGCTCATGATCTTGGCAGCACCTGGCTGAAAATGGAGGTGGCTATTTTCCCATCTCTTTGGGGGCAAATGTTTAGGATCATAAACATTTGCAAAATGTGGGGTAGAGAGTTATTTTTCATTCATAAACAGAGCCACGGGGACGAGTAAACAATAGGGCCAGGTAACTGTTACCTTGCTAGAAAGCAATGATCCTTCTCACCTCTGGGTGAACATATATTCTAAGGGCCTCTCAAGGCTGCATCTTTTAGAGCTAGACTTTGACCTTCTGGCTTTCAGGGTGACAGAGGCTGGGCGAGCTCAGGGCTCTCAAGGAAAAGAGAAGGGTCTTATTTGCTGAACTTTTAAATCTCGAGCTCTGGAAATGCACTAGGAAAAACCATGGGAGAAAAATGAAAGAAAAAGAAAAGAAAAATAAGAAAATGAGAAAGAAATAAGGAAGAAAATAGGGTATTTCAAGAGCTGAGGATTGACCCATTCTCATTAGCCCAGAGGACCGTGGGGAAGCTTCTCAAAGCCAGGGATATGTTCTTCGCTTCTGGCGTTGGGTGGTTAGTTATGCGAGCTGAAGGTAGCACATAGGCAGGTACTGAAAAAGATAAATTTAGAATAAAGATAGTCCAAGAATTTCTATGAAAGCAGCAAGCTCCAGTTATATCTGGAGGAGGAAGAAAAAAACAGAGAGAGAGAGGAATGTGTAAAACTGAGTGGCAGCCCGTCAGAAAGACTGCATTTGCTGCTCTGACCTGCATTTATACACAGAGCTGCTTAGCCTTTTGAACACCTAAAGTTGGCTCCCTTGTTTGCATTTCATAGAAACTACTATAGAAAGTAAACAAGAACCTTTGGTGAATTATTTAGCATACAAATAAACCAGCAAAGAAGGCTAAGTGGGCCTATATGAACTAACTGGATTGAAATATTCATCTGTAAATAACCCTCCAATCTGGTGCTTTCACGTACAAATACTACATGGAACATTAGACACAACTAGCTTCTAGGGATATTTAGGCTCACTAGAGAGCAATTTTTATGTCTACTGGCATCTGTGGGTAGTGATATGGACTGACTGTTAATATAACCAACATAAAATTTATGTGAACACTCACTGCAATCGCAACACACTGTCAGACAGCTGGTGGCTGATGCGGAGCACATGCGGATTTTATATGCACTGCGTAAACTAACCTTTGCAATAAAGATTTAGCAGGTTTATTAGTTTAGGAAATCACTATAATTAAGGATAATTCATAATGGCCGCTTATCCACTCTCCAGCAATAGCTAGCTTAATTTAGGCTCCATTTCTTTGAGCCATAAATAAGTGAGCTGCTATCTTCTGCACAGATGTGGCATTCAACCTGTTCATGTTGGCTGGTTTTTGCTTGTGTTTTAATCAAAAGCATTAGTACATAAGACTATAAAAAGCCCAAGGTTTGAAATAAATTAACCAGAAATGCATAGGTGAAGTTTTTTTTTTTAAGTCTACTCCAAAAAAAAAAAAAAAAAAAAAAAATTAACCTCTCCCTCTAGAGGTAAGACAATTAAAAATAAATAATGCTTTAAAATGTACTAACGGAACTTTCATTTACAAACCCAAGGAGAGAGAAAGTGACAGAGCAATAACATTAATGAAGGCCAAAGAAATATGAGTATGACCTCTCTACAGTATTTCCATTTAACTGTGCATGTAATTAAAGCCTGACCTTTGCAAATGCAGCACACAGGTGTGCAGTAACTTCCCCTGTGAACCAAGCCGGGGCTGCAGCGATGGGCGGCTTCTACAGTGCAGTCTTGTGCCTTCCATGTTTGCCCCGAGAGATGGTTGCTTTTGTTCTCTGTCCCCACCAACAGGGACACCTTTCCTGCTGGTCCTGAGCTACACGTGATGCTCTTCTTCCAAACGGCCACTCTATTTTTGTGTGACAGCCCATGCACTTTGCAAATACCTGGGGTATGAGTCAGCAAATTGTGGGCAGTGCCAGGATCCGAGTCCACATTGTCAGCGCCTCCAATGTCAGTGGTTGGTGGGCACACGCACTGAGTGTAGGGCACTCTGCTAAACCCTCCCTGGCCTGGTCTGAATAGCTAGCCAAAGAAGACTTTCCTTTCATGGGATTTTCCCCAGGAACTGCAGCTTAATTGGCATGGGAATTTGGAATCATATTAAGGGTGAAGCTATATAGGGACTCCACAGTAGCTTTGTTCTTGAGATTTTCATAATTGTGGCGTTAATCTGGTGTAATGGAAGGGTGTCGGTCTAAAAGTTGGAAGGGCTGGGATGCATTTCCAGTTGTGTCACTTGTCAGCTGCTGTGTCCCCAAGCAGGCCAGTCAGCCTCTCTGAGTTTCAGCATCTCCATTTGCAAATCAAGACTGTCTCACCTACTGCATGGGCTACCGTAAGGACCCAGGAAAACAATGCCCATGAAAGTCTCCTGGGACAGCAAAAATGCTATGGGGAATTCCAGTCCAAACGCTATTAGTGGTAACTCCTCAGCTGTTAGTGTCCCCAAGGCAAGGCAGGACCAATAATATCTGCCTCATTCATCTCACTGGGTTAGGAGGATCAAGAGAAGTACTGTGTGCAAAAGTGGCTAGTCAGCTCTAAAGAGCTCTGCTGTGTAAGTGAGCTGTGTAAGTTAGAAGTTTGCTTGTAACTTAGTTACCAGGTGTCCTCCTGATAGCTTCCAACAGTGCTGCTGGCCTATGCGTTCTGAATATAGTAAATTTCCTCAAAGTTACTCAGGTCAGAGGGAGATGGGGATGAGGACTTCGAGGAGGCTGGGGTGATACCAAGTGTTGATAGGCACAGTGCCATGATCTCTGACAATGGACTGGAAGCATCTATGTAGTAAATTGTAGCTTATCACCAAAATAATTTTTCCGTTCCCAGGAAGGTCCAAGAGGTGGCCCAGTTTTCTTTGTAATAGTTTGACCTGGTGAAGACAGGGAGAAGCAGGGAGTGACACGGTAAGCCAAACCCTCCGGAAGAAATTTCTCTCTGTAAGCACTCTGGTTGAAAAGTAGGGTTTGGTGCTAAAACTGAGGAAGTTTGCATCATTTGACACTTTTCAATGACAAATGCTGGTATCTGATGTCCTGACTACAAAGTTGGAATATGCTTAGGAGAGCAGCAATAGAGGGCAGCAGAACGCGTAACTGCGGGCCGGGTGTGGTGGCACACGCCTGTAATCCCAGCACTTTGGGAGGCCCAGGTGGCTGGACTGCTTGAGACCAGGAGTTTGAGACCAGCCTGAGCAACACAGGGAGACCCCATTTCATTGCTTTTGTTTGTTTGTTTGTTTTGTTTTGTTTTGAGACAGAACCTCTAACTGTCACCCAGGCTGTAGTGCAGTGGCACGATCTTGGCTCACTGCAATCTCCACCTCCTGGTTTCAAGCAATTCTCTTGCCTCGGCCTCCTGAATAGCTGGGACTACAGGCGTGCACTGCCATGCCCAGCTAATTTTTTTGTATTTTTAGTAGAGATGGGGTTTCATCGTGTTGGCCTGGATGGTCTTGATCTCCTGAACTCGTGATCTGCCTGCCTCGGCCTCTGAAAGTGCTGGGGTTACAGGCGCGAGCCACTGTGCCCAGCCGCGAGACCCTATTTCTACAAAAAGTTTAAAAATCAGCTGGGTGTGGTGGTGTGCACTTATAGTCCCTAGTCCCAGCTATTAGGGAGGCTGAGGCAGAAGAATGATCAAGTATAGGAGTTTGAGGCTGCATTGAGCTATGATTACACCACTGCACTCCAGACTGGACAATGGAGTAAGACCTCACATCAAAAATCAGTACACGAATAAATAAAATAAAGCGTTAAGCTAACACTCAGCCAACCCCGGCCTCAGTGGTACTTATCTTGGATGCTGACTGACAGTGGCCATTGTGACCAATGAGTCAGGCGGGTGGGAGCTGGACCACTTCCAGGAGCATCCCTGCACATCAGAATGAGGAGATCCACAGCCAGGGAAAGACCTCTAGCTTACATTTCATCGCCAAGGCGCTGAGAAGCCGCATGGCCTTAGCTCTCAAGTTAATAAAAACAGCCACTGAGCTCCCTTCAGCCAACTGAGCTCCGGTTATCTGGCGTGCTTCCCTGTCACTCCGTGATGGCGAGTGGCTCACCCTCTTTTTTAATTCATGTATACAGGCCTATTTAATCAGGTGTGCACCGGGAGATTTATATCCCATTACCAACGTGTTCTTGGCAAAATAAAAATCGAATGGTGTGGGTTGTAAAATCTCATTCTGGATCACAGAATGAGAGAGCAAGTGGGGTCAGGCAGTGGTCTCCCCCTGCCTCATTCTCCAGTTCAGACTGAAAGTATTAGCCCAAAATGAGGAACATATTTATCAGGACAATCTTTTATTCTTTTAAAATAGAGTTTCCTTTAGGAGTCAAAGTTCACAGGAACATTTACCATTCTGGTGCACAAATTGACATCTTTAATAAGGCTTCTGGAAATTCAGAATTTAAATCATGGTTAGAATGATAGGGTCAAAACATGTCAAACTCAGAACCTAGGGTCAAAAAGAAAATGTTTTCATTACGGCTGAACTGCTTTGAAATATTCTTAGTCTCCGATAAACAAAAATAAAGAATTTTAAAGCTAACAAATAGACCGCAGGGCTTTTGAAAGAAATATCTGATTGCAAGGGCTTGCCTACATAGAAAGAAGAAATGTTTAAATATATAGCGTTCAAGTAGAAGTAGTAATCGCAATTGCAGCAGCAACAGTGCCGGTAATAGTTTAAGGCTGCATGTAACCATTTTTCAGGAACCAGTTCTAGAATTACGGTTATCTTATACTAAGCCCTTAGAAGTAAAATTAGCAGGATAAGTAAAGCTGAAATAGATGAAGTACAATTCCACCGATGATAAACGTAGGTGGCAAAAATAATACAGGAATAGGACAAGAAGACTCATTTGAAAAGAAGAAAGCTTATTATTAGAATTCCTTGTTTTTAAAAAATATTACATTAAAAGCAGTCAAAACAAAGACTTGATAGATGAGTATTGGGTCCCACATAAACTCGTCTTATTCAAGATAGCAATCCTGCTACTTTTCTAGAAGCAGACACTGGAATATTGGTTTGCTTCCATTCCCAGCTCCTGTTACACTGCATGTAGACACAGGACCCAACCTGTCTGAAACCTTTGGATCCCCGATATAGTTATGAATACCTCTGGGGGTCAAAATATTCTATTGAAAAACAAGAAAAGAGCTCTAAATGACTGTGCCTCTGGGTCATGTAGGGCTTCGGTCCAAATCGCTGACAGTGACCCAATGAGGTTTGACTTTTATCGCTTATGTTTACTTTTTGCCTCAAATCTATTCCCTAAGTTTCCAGAAAGCTAACAGAACACAGTTGGGCACTTGTGATCTCAAGGATAATTACAACAAACATGATCTATTCTGCATAATAACAGTAACAGATTTCAAAAACTGTAAAACGCAGTGCGTTCGGATCTCAAGCCCAAGAGGGAAACAGCATTTCCAGGATTGGGCTTGTTTTTTCAAACAATTCCCTCAGAATTTCTCTCACTGACGAAAAGCAGATTTCCAATCAGAAAGAACAAACCTTTTCAGCACAAAAGACAAATAAGGGCTCCCCCTGCTTCCGCCTGTCCCTTGCCTGGTGCCACCGACATCAGCAGTTCGGCAGTAATATTTTGCTCTTATAACTTGGATTCATTTGATTTGTAGATGGGGACCCCTATTGGTATCAGAAAAATTCCAGGGAAAATGGAAAGTAAGCATAGCCTTCTAAATCAAATACGCCTGAACTTACCAAACAAAAAGACACAACACCCACAGTTGTATTTCATAAAGGAAAACAGTGTTGAAATCTTCTCATCCCACCTGCAGCACCACACACGCCCTCTCGGAAACAAGGCTCGGAAGTTAACCTCCCTGCACATCCCGCGGGGGCGCATGTGTGCGCACGCACACTTTGCTCCAGCTGCCTGTGTCACTGGGGTTGCAGTCCATCTCTCTGCTGACAGATCTCTGTGTTGGGCAGGATTTCCAATCCTTCATGACTATCTATTTGTCACTGCAGGTGAGTGGTGGCACTCAGCCTGATCCCCAGCCACTTTCACAGTTACTTATCTGTCTTTATGGATTCATCCTGTGTGTCAAGCCAGCGCATAACAGCATTACTGTCAGGGTGACAAAACTGTCCCCAGAGTGCCACAAATGATTCTCTCTCCTTATGGCTGCTAGCAGGCGGAAACACAGTGACACTACCTTGCCTCACGCATCTTTCTCTGGTCCTAGCCTGGTTCAGCATCTCCTCCTGCAGGTAGAGCTGGCTAATGAGGGGTTCAGAGAAGAGCAGCTTCTGAGGTCTCTAAAAACTATAAAGAAAAAAGCGGGGCAGGGCTAGAGTTAACTGCAGAACTTCCAGCAAGACACCAAGCTCTTGTCACCGGTTCTTAGGTGAGGCACTGAAGTGCTTAGATACCCATCACGGAAGAAGCCAGTGTGTGGGTCCTCTCTCCTCTTCAACTCCCAAGGACTGTCACTTTTCCGCCCCACCCCCCTGCCAAGCACACTACAATACCCAGTTAAGAGGACCAAAAAGCTGTTAACTGCCAGGCCTGTAAATCTGAACTATCACAGCAAGCCAAGATTTGAATGTTGTCATTTTCAGAGCAGAACTATTAACTGGAACTAATAATAAATAAGAATTTCAGGGGGACTCTGGGTTTTCCAAATGACTTGTTATCATTTCTGCAAGTTAACTGCTTCAAAATAACATCTCATTTTCTTTTCTGTTTTCCAATGGAGCCCCAGTTCCACGCTCCTGCGCAGGCTTCCTTCAAAATATAATTCTGATAGCAACGTGACGCCTGTGGCCATGTTACTTGGAAGGAAGGTTTCTGCTTTTCCTTTATTTTAATCCCACAACGGTACGCCAAAATCAAGGCATCAAGGGGAACACTGACATTTTGTTGCCACCAGGAACTTGTTTGAAGAGTCCACGTGAAGGCATGCTAGTCCTAGACCAGGTCCTTTCACTGGCCTGCCCCAAGCGACCTTCTAATGCTGCTCAATAGTTTCGCAGAGCCCTTCAGAGTCAAGGTCAGTAGAGCATAACTCTGTTCACTAGGGGAGTCACACAGTATTTTGGGGCTTCAGTAAGTATTAGAAAAATAGATAGTCAACAAGACACTGTACTCACCAGGTGGGGTCAAGGAGATGAAGCTGAGTCAGAAGGCTTTGCTTGGCCTTTGAAAGGTCAACTGAAACACAAGTGCACGCGTGCGGCCGTACACACACACACACACACACACACAAACACACACGCCAGTTCAGGCGTGCCTCAAACTCCGCTTTGTTCTTATCCTGATGAGCACTCACTGTCTTGAGTTTTTTTAAATAGGTTCAATCTGATTTCTGACACTGGAAAAACAAACCTAAAAGCAATTTAGAAAACACCTGCCCGTGAAGTCAGATGGCAAAATATCTAAAGCTTCTCTCGAAATCTGTGACCTCAGAGGCTGACATGGTTTGATGGGAAATTTAATGTAATAGGCTTCGAAAGCCAAGAGGCCTGTTGTCAGCAATGAAGTCTGAAAGTTAGCAGAATTAATAACACTGTACAATGGAAGAGCCCTCAAGGGACAAGGCTGCAGAACCAGGGCAGTGGGGAAAAATGACTTTTGAAGTCATTTCACTATGACATTCTGTCATCACTGCTAAACGGAAATAAAAAATCATCCGAATCACCGCATGTTTCTTTGTGTGTCCTTCCCTTATCTAATATAAAGTAATAACACCCCACCTAGGCTGGGAATGGACCCTCGAGGGATTCTGAGAGCTCCATTTTGAATCACTAAATGCAATAAGAATAAATGCAAGTGGGAGTTTGTTTAGCAGAGAGTGATGCCTGGTCTGTTGCCCATCGAAAGCCAATAAATCTCAATGCTTCAACAAGAGATGAAAATGGTTATCTCATCATTGCAGGGCCAGGGCAAAATTTTCTCTGAGCCAGAGTATTTTTATAGATGATTTATGTCTGGGAAGGATAGTTATTTAGCAAAATGGCAGATAATGATGAATAGAAAGTAAATATGAATAGCAGCAAGGGAGTGGCGCTTTACTGCCGCAATAGACCAAACAAAATACCTCTGTAAAGTACATGCCATAGATAATTGCCATTACACTGAAACTAGCATCCCAGTATGACTGGGAGTGAAACACAAATGAGCCGATCTGATTTAGTAAGTGATGGTTTTTTGTTGTTCTAGAATACATGCCCCAGGAGTCTGCTAATTTTCCTTGAAAGCATACTTCGTGTCTACAGAATAGTGGTTAAGAGCACAGGCTCTGAGCTACACCGACTGGATTCAAATTCCACCACCACTTCCTGGCTGTTAGGCCCTTCACCTTTCAAAACCTTAGTTTCCCCATCTGTAAAATGGAGACGATAGTATTGACCTCTTTGGTTTGTTGCAAGGATTAAATGAGGTAATCTGCATAAAGAACTTACCATGATTCTTGGCAGAGAGTTAACATTATACAAATATGAGCTATCACCATTATTTTGGGGCCAGCCACTCAGAGAACGATTTATTACACTTTTCATTTTATCCAATCTTCTCCATTCACTGAGTCTTTTGGTTGAACCCAGAGTAAGATTTGAAAAGCGGAGAGTTAAAAATGGAAAATCTATAGTCCTCCGATTGGTCAGAGATGAACATTTACCCAGCACATATTTTTG
>NC_133449.1:121578401-121658401 GCF_048565385.1 Saimiri boliviensis
CTTAATCATATATTTGAAAAGAATATAAAAAGTGTAATTGGATTGTCAGTAACTCAAAGAATAAATGATTGAGGGGAATGTGTTTATTTCACATTGCATACCTGTATCAAGGCATCTCATGTAGCCCACAAATACTTTCTATTCACAAAAATTAAAATTAAAATATAAAAAAGGAACACTTTCTTTCTGTACAATAAACATCACAATTGCAAATCCAAGGCTAGAGAGCTCCGCTTATACAACATGCACTGTATTTGCCTTGAAGAGCTTCTCCTTTGCTCTATGTACAGGTATTTGTAGAAGTTAACATTCTGGAACATTGAATTCTAACACAACAAGAGGGACAGCCACACATGTGAGATACACTGACAGAGCAGGACTCACCAGTCATTTGCAATGAGATATGTGGAACATATATATTCTGTTCAAACAGTGAGGAAGCCAAATTTATCTTCCAAAGTCATTGACTGTAGCCACTAAAAGGTCTATAGGACATCATCAGAGTTTCTGTAAAACCTGGCTAAGACTTAGAATGTGGACTTGAATGTGATTGTGATCATTACGTAATAATCGCTATCAAAATTCAGGTTGGTGTTGGCGGCATATGACTACAACAGTCAGATGGGGAGAGTCAGGGTGTTTCTTTGACAAGTTCTTCTAAAGGTGGCAGTAAATTTAATGCCTTTCAGTATCTCCTTTTTGCCATAGAACCAGAAAAAGTGAAGGGCATTTGACAATCCAGATTATTTCCTCAGCATCCAAGGCCAGAATTTCACCTAGAATGGATTTTTGCTGTGGGGAGAACATGGCAAGCTTGCAGAGATGTTTGGCGTTTTGCAATACTTGCGTGAGAATTTCCCAAGCTCTTATGAAGTATATGATGCACAAGGTGCATTTCTAAATACCAGAACCATCTTGCTGTGAAAGCACATGATGTCAGGAGTTAAGACCTTTCATGACACCATGCACAAAACCATGTGGCAATGTGATCACCAGTCTTTACCTCTTGAATGGCCTTGCACATGGCTGCTCCTGTACTGCTGAAGTCCAGTGCCGGTAGTTTATGCTTCCCCCTTGGGTCATCAGCCCAATACAAATTATTGTCAAAACTATACCCAGAAGTGCTAACAGGAAACTAATCTTCTGAGTAAATACATATTTTATCAGTCTCAACTTCCAAAAATTGTTCATTGAACAGTGTGAGTTTGTATCTTTCTATTTTGGCTGTCACCTTTACTACACTGTAGGGGTCTGAGGTGTGCAGAGTGAACACCTCAGAGTTCTCGTTGCCCTTGTGAGGTTTGCTATCATAAACCCTTTCAAAGGACATATGCCCGATTGCAGAAATGATTATTGTCCCCTGACAATCAATATAGAATTCTGAATCACTCTTCCCCTTACTTTTCATAATAGCTTCTGCTAAGCTTGCCACATTTTGTGGGATTATATCACATGTATCTATCATCTGAAATATGATACAAGGCACTTCCATCAAAAAGGCTCTTGCCATGACAGAGAACAAATCCTAGATTGAAATAATCCACAGTTCTTATTGTTCGGTAAGGAGTACTGTCACAGAATAATCAAGATTTTGGTCTTTTAAGGCCAAAAGAAGTTGAAAAATGCCTCATGACCAAAATAGGTTGACATGCTTCAAGGCCCAAATAAGTTGAAAAATATCTCATGAAAATGCCTCAAGGCCAAAGTAAACTTTAAAAATGCCTCATGAATAGGTGTTCCTGGGATCTCTTCATTTCATTTTTGAATTATCCACAAGAATAAAACATAATGAAAGTCCTTGATTTCCATTCTCATTTATCATCCACTCTCATCTCAGAATGTGGACTTGTTTCTCATTCCTGAAACCCTTAAGAGTCATAAGGCAAATATTTAGCTATTTTAGATGTGTTACTAAAACTATTCATAGAGGCACTTTGTCAGGGTTTCCAAGCTCCTGAATTGTGATATTTGTTTCCACATGTTTCGTAGAAGCAACTTATCATTGGGTTGTGTTTGTTTACTATACATGAACACATCTGTTCAAATGTTGATAAAATGGAACCGTATTTGTTTGTAAAGAACCCACACACTACAAAGTGGTTTTCTGCAGACAGATTTGATGACCTTCATGTATATATTCATTTCCCTCTCCAAATTTTTAAAAAATATCAATTTGCCCTTCTTTGGTGGAAAAATAGCTTTTTCTCTCTTTCTGCATCTTGTGGCCATGACAAACGTCATTTGATATCATTTGCAAAACAGTCCAACAACACTGGATGTATATAATATTCATACATTACTCCTTGGATATCTTCATTGACCTTGCTTGTTGTTATGCCATCCTTTAGCTCATTGCAGAATAAAAATGGCTTTTAACTGTTTGAAAATATCATAGTAAAATCCAACGTAGAAGAGGCATTCAGAAAGTTCATCACTGTTTGAAATCAACTTACACTTTCTAACAACTCTAGAAGGCATCTTCTTTAACTTAAGAATTTTGTAGATGGCAACTATATTAAAATTCTTTCAAGACATCTTGTAGTGGCTGTGAATTCACATCTTTGTATCTTGATAGAATCATTTTTAATCTCTCTTATAAAGTCTAACACGATTTGGCAAACCAATGTCTAACAAGGGAACCAAGTCTACTTGGAACTATTACATTAAGTTTAAAATAAACCATTTCTCAAGTTATCTAGAAATACTAAAAATAAACACCTTTTGCCTCAAAAATCTTCCCTGGCACCACATCTGCATTTGTACCCTCTTTCATTGCCATCTTGCAAAATGATATGTTACCTGATTTTGCTGGTAAAAATTTAAACATTTATATTTTAATCATGTTTAACAATTTACAGAAGTATTTTTCATTTTCTTTTTGTACCCAGTGGCAGAATTTTATGATTCTGAAGCACTTAGACTCTCATCATCTTTTTTTGCAGAGAAATAAAACAAAACCAAAAATATTATTTTTAAGATCAGCTACCTAGGCTTTTGTAATTTATGTATTAAACCAAGCATTTAATTTGTTCTCTTTTAAGCTATTTGGCTGAAATGATTTCTTAAAAACTTTAGATTTGCTCTTCTAGGATGTGTTAGGACATGAACCCAGGTAAAGAAAGAAGGTTAAGGCCTCATTTCACATGGGTCTGTTATTACTTTTCCGTGCATTAAGGAGGTCATAAAAATACCATCAAAACTATAAGCCAAAATGCATTGACTGAATTTTTCAATAACAATGAGGCACAAAAAACTAGTTACAATTTATTTTTGTTAAAACAAATATTTTATAATTTTTTGTAATCTTTTCAAGAGGTAGGTCATTCTATGCTGCCCTGGCTGCAGTGCTAGAGTGCAGTGGCTATTCACAGGCACCATCGTCTCACACTACAACCTAGAACTCCTGGGCTCAAGTGATCTTCCTGCCTCAGCATCTAGAGTAGCTGGGACTACAGTGTGTGCCACTGCACCCAGGTTTTGTAATTTTCCAATAGTTGAAAACTGGTCAAACCTTAGATAAATTTCTTTTTTTTTTTTTTTTTTGAATTATTTTTTTATTTTTAGAAAGAAAAAAAGAATAATAAGAAAAAGAATCAAGAAGAGGAAGAAAGAGAAAGAGGAAGAGGGAGAGAGAATGGGGGTATTGCTTTGTTACCCGGGCTAGAATGCAGTCTAAATATGGGTATGCCTATAATTGTCCTTAATAATGGAGACATGAAAGAAAATCAGGGAAGAGAATAACAAACAAGGAGCCAACCAACATTTCGTTTAAACTTCTAAGTTGATATGATGTGGTACTGATAAGAGTGCATATTTTGTGTAAAGTGGAGAGTTCTATAAATGTTAATTATGTTTACCTGTTCCAGATCTGAGTTCAAGTCCTGGATATCATTGTTAATTTTCTGTCGCATTGATCTGTCTAATATTAATGTTGAAGTCTCCCACTATTATTGTGTGGGAGTCTAAGTCTCTTTATAAGTCTTGTATGTCTGGGTATTCCTGTATTGGGTGCATATATATTTAGGATCTTTAACTCTTCTTGTTGTTGTGTTGATTCTTTTATCATTATATAATGTCCTTCTTTGCTTCTTTGTTGCTTTAAAGACTATTTTATCAGAGGCAAAAATTGTAACTTCTGCTTTTTATTTATTTATTTTTGCTCTCTGTTTGGTTGGTAAATCTTTCTCCATCCCTTGTTTTGAGTCTTTGTGTATCCTTGAATGTGAGATGGGTGTGGATGCAGCATACCGATGGGTTTTAGTTTTTTGTCCAAATTGCCTGTCTTTGAATTGGGGAATTTAGTCAATTTAAATTTAGAATTAATAATGATATATGTGAGTTTAATACTGCCATTTAATATTAGCTGGCTATTTTGCCCATTAGTTGATGTAAATTCTTCATTATATTGATGTTCTTTACTTTTCGGTATTTTTTAGAAAGGCTGATACTGTTTGTTCCTTTCTATGTGTAGTGGTTCTTTCAGAAGCTCTTGTAAAGCAGGCCTGGTGGTAATGAATTCTCTGAGTGCTTGCTTGTTCACAAAAAAACTTTATTTTTCCTTCACTTGTGAAGCTTCGTTTGGCTGGATGTGAAATTCTTGGTTAAAAGTTCTTTTCTTTAAGGATGTTGAATATTGGTCCCCACTCTCTTCTGGCTTGTAGGGTTTCTGCTGAGAGAACTGCTGTAAGTCTGATAGGCTTCCCTTTGTGGGTAACCTGACCTTTCTCTCTGACTGCCCTTAGTATTTTCTCCTTCATTTCAACCCTGATGAATCTGACGATTATGTGCCTTGGAGTTGCTCTTGAGGAATATCTTTGTGGTGTTCTCTGTATTACCTGGAGTTGAATATTATCCTGCCTTACTAAGTTGGGAAAATTTTCCTGAATAATATCCTGATGTGTATTTTCCAGCTTGGATTCATTCTCTTCATCACATTCAGGTACACCTATCAAGCGTAGATTAGGTCTTTTCACATAGTCCCATATTTCTTGGAGACTTTGCTCGTTCATTTTTATCCTTTTTTCTCTAATCTTGTCTTCTTGTTTTATTTGAGTTGATATTCGACCTCTGATATCCTTTCTTCTGCTTGATCAATTCAGCTGTTAAAACTTGTGCATACTTCACGTAGTTCTCATATTGTGTTTTTCAGCTCCATCAATTCACTTATTTTCCTCTCTAAATTTTGTATTCTTGTTGACATTTCGTCAAACCTTTTTTCAAAGTTCTTAGTTTCTTTAGATTGTGTTAGAACAAGTTCTTTTAATTCACCGAAGTTTCTTATTATCCACATTTTGAAGCCTGCTTCTGTAATTGGAACACACTCGTTCTCCATCAAGCCTTGTTTCATTGCTGATGAGGAACTGAGATCCCCTGCTAAGGGAGAGGCATTCTGATCTTGGGTATTCTCAGCCTTTTTTGACTGTTTTCTTCCCTTCGTTGTAGATTTATCCATCTGTGGTCTTTATAATTACCGTCTTTGTAATTGGGTTTCTGAGTGGACGTCCAACTTATTAATTCTCAGCGCCAAAATCTGAGCAACCCACTGCACCGACTAAATCAGCAGCGTTAAGATTGATGGTGCTTTTCTGACGCCGGTCACAAGAGTCGTGCTGGCGACCCGTGGGGCTCCTCTGCTAGGAATCTCCTGGTGCGTGAGCAACAAGAATTCATGTGAAGGTGTGGCGTCCTCTCGTTCTTTGCGTTTTCACTGGGAGCTACAATCCCGAGCTGCTAGTGATCAGCCATCTTGGATCTCTCTCCAGATAAATTTCTTAAAACAAATCAAGCATAGTTGAACTATTTTTTCCTTACCAACTCTATCATTGATACACCTTGTCATTATTGGATTCACTTTGAGATCCCCAGACTCCTACTATGAGTGAAGTCTCACGTTGATGTTACTATCTGGGTTACCCAGAGTGTTCTTGTCTTCTTGGAAGAAAGAATTGGCCCAAAAGACCAATTAGTAAAGCAGGTAAAAGTTTTATTGGGGAAGTAAAAGTACACTTCAAGACAGGAGTGGGTTGATGCTGCTGGAAACATTCCTGGGACATTCCGCATTTGATCTTCCATGGTCTGGTTTCCTTTCTTGCCCAGTTCTCAACAAGGCTTGGGGGATCCTCCCTTATTGTGGTTAATGCACATATACTAGATACAGTGATCAATACAAATCCACCCAATGGGGACATTGCTCATTACTGCCACCCAGGAAGGCCATACAGCCATCAAATTTTATTCATTGCACCTGCGTGGCTCTCAAGAATTCTGCTTTTGCCTTTTTTTCTCCCTTATCAGGATCTAGTTAACCACATTTTGATAGTTGGATCATAGAGTGAGTACTGGGCATCTTAAGAGGTGTTCTGGGCTATTCCTCCCAACATGGGCACCTCCCCTCCTGCCTGCTAATGTCTGACAAACTGCCTACTTTTATTCCTTAAGGAGTTGGAACTCAGAAATCTTTTGAGAAATGGGGTGGAGGTCATTCTTCTGTAGCTACTTTCTGCTAAAAAGGGGCGTCGAGTGTCTTCTAGGTCCCTCCCCTTGCTTGCTGTCATGGTGAGAAGGCTTCAGAGGTTGTTGTCTCTCAAAAGGTTTCACACAGTGTCCAGAGGAGACATGCAGAAACTTGGTTGTCTTCAAGGGTAAGAAAGAGGTTGAAATCCTTGTCACAAGACCATCTGAAGTCTGACAGCTTCTAGATGGGATGAAATAAACTTAGTAGATTCAAGAAGCAAGGCCCAGAAAGGAGAATAAGGAAGATAGAGGTCAGGGGTCCCAGGAAGGGGAGGAGCCATAAGAATCAGAACCAGATGACACCCCAGGGGAGCCAACCCTCAGTAGTCCTTTCCCAAAGGTGAGAAGCCTGGTTTATGAGATCTGTAATGTGCTCTTGAGCCTGTCCTGATGTCTTAACCCAGATCAGCACTCTTCTCTAAGCACAGACAAGTTCCTCCCTAATCGGCAGCCAGCATGTCAAGACCTTTACTGTGTTTGAGAACTATAACTGCAAGATAACTGACTTGCCACTGTAACTCTGTTATAGCTCAAGCAGTGGTTTCTATCTCTTGAGCCAAATTCCCGAGACAGGCTGTGGTAGGTTCAGGAGTAAGTGCCAATGCCAGCTATTCCCATAGTGGCACTTGTGGTGATTCCAAGCCCAATGAGAAAGGGAATTAGTGGAATTGCTTGGTGGGCCCCGTGTGAGGTTATAAATAAGAGTAAGGGCAGAGAAACATCACCCGGGGCTATGGAGATGCCAGCAGTGAGGTAAGCCAGAGTGCATTGCTCTGGTCCAGTTTGCAGGGAGGCAGAGGTGGGCCTGTATCCCACATAGAAAATACAGTTCTGTCGTGGATAGACAAGAATGGATATGGAAGGAGGCAAGGTCAATTCTAAACTTTACCAGTACCCCTGTTGGCTACCCAAGATGTGATATCCTGTCACGAAAGTTATAGTTGCTAGGGGAGCCAGACATGAGTGACTAGTTTAAATAGGAGTATGGTTCTTATTTTCCCAGGAGAGCATGTGTCTATTAATGTCAAGGAGAAGAGCCTCCAAAGGGAGATAAAGATTTGAAACTTTTTGCGTGACTGCTACAAGCTTGGTCAGGTAGAAAACCTTACTTGGTATTCGGAGATTATAGTTGCTAAAAAAAAAAAAAGTATGAGCGGTATCAACAATGGTGATGTTTGTGTTACAGTGTGCAGCGTTGAGGGAACCCACACAAGTTCCGGAATCTCTGGTAGTAGTGATACCTAGGGGTACCTGGCTGATAAGAGTGATGGGGGAAAACAAGGGGCCTAAAATAGTGTAACTGTTCTTAAGAAGAGCCTGAAAGTCCCTTCACTTTGTTAGGTACTGTATGCATCTCTGTGAAGGTTTGGTAAAGAGAGTGCCCAGTGATAGGTGAAGCTAAATTGGGCTTGAATAGTTGTCTATTCTGGTATCATGGCTGGGTAGGTTATTCCTACACTGGATGCAGAGAATTAATGCATAGCCAATAAGTTGAGGCACAGGAAGGTTTGGTGAACTTTAGTAGTTGTTGAGCTGCTTGCAAAGTTTTTTGATACGGTTGTGGACTGTTGGGGCCTATGAGGGTGATTTTAGCTAAAAGCATTAGTGAGCATAGAGCATTTGGCTGCATGGTCCCAAAGAGAACAGATTAGAGTCAAATCAAGAGGTCTGTTGATTATGGAAAAAGAAGCTGATAACTCAGTGAGTATTAGAGAGCACAACACCTAGATTATGGCTTTGAGATTTAGATCCAGGTAGGGAAGAACAGACCTTTTCCTGGAGGGGGTGTTTGTTCACAGTAGTAAACCTGCAAGGAGTATTATGACTCATGGTATAATAGGCCAAAGCATTACTAATTTACTTATCTTTATTTTTTTGGCTTTGCTTGAGAGGAGTTTGAGACCCTGGAGGGGCTCAATGGTACAGGTGTCTGATGGGACCTTTACAACTTCCTCTGCCAGAGATGAGTCATACAGCTTTATCTTGGAGTAGTGAAGCCGCATGGTGAGCCCCAGCATCGTAACTGCTGTAGGAAGAGCAAAACAGTGTAAGAACCTCTCCAAATAAGACTCAGTAGACAGTTTGAAGTGCCATCCTTCCAAGTCTTGATGATAACTTGAGTACTTACTTGGTGGGTATAAAATTTGGTTAGAGTTTTCAGGGTGTGAAAATGTCTTTTGGCCTAGTTTTTGAGCCCCCAGCTGAAACTGGAATAGGGAAGTAACATAATTAGTAAGTTGGCAAGTTTCAGTATCCAATAGGAAAGCAAAGAAAGGGTCTTCCACATCATAACTTGAAAGAACTGAGTTGTAAGTTAGAGATGGGTATGTTTCTCAGCCTTAGTAGAGCAATATGTAGTAGCTCTGGTCAAGGCTTTGAGGTCTCCTGGCATAATTTTTCCAAGGTTTGCTCGAGAGTTTGGTTAATATTTATCAACCATTCCAGAGGGTTGTGGATGCCCGGAGAAATGTAGAAAGTAACTGATTCCCAAGGCCTGAGAAACAAGTTGAGTAACCTGTGAGGTGAAGGATGTACTATTACCACTTTGCAATGACCTGGGATGCCAAACCGGGGTATGACCTCTTTGGGGAGGGCCTTTACTATCCCCACTGCTTTTTCCATTCACATGGAGTAAGCATCTATCCAACCTGGGAAGGTGTCGAAAAGACCAGAAAAGATTTATACCCTTGACAGGCATAAAGTGAGGTGAAGTCAAACTGCCCTTCCTCCCTAGCATGAGTGCCCCTCCACTGGACTGGCTGGAAAAGAAAAGGAGGTTTGGCTCCTCACGGGATGTTTAATGTGCAAAGGGCACAGGCCCTGGAAAACTTGTTCAATAGTCTTCAAAAGATTTTTTTTCTCCAAAAGAGCCATTTGCACACTATTGAAAGCTTTTTCTTGCCAAAGTGGCAGGAGTCATGCAAAGCGTAGCTAACTTCCCACTGAACATTTTAAGGCAGATGTAGGACCTCTCCCTATTGACACCAGCCTCTGGAGCTTCGTGTTCCTGTGCCCATTCCTCTTCCTCTGTTGAGTACAGGGGCTAATGGCTTTGGAACCTCAGTGGGAGGATAAATAAAAGAAGGCTGAGAATGCTCTTCTGGGAAATTTCCTAGGCCATTTACAGGAGAATTATCCACTGAGGGGCTCACAAGAGGCAAAGTGGCAGGGTCCAGTTTGTATTTTTGACAGAGATTCTGGTCCTCTTTTAGAGCCATAAAGGCCTGGACATAGGGTACATCTGACCATTTACCCTGTCACCTGCAAAGCAGGTCCAACTGCAGGAGGGTATTAAAATTAAGGCTACCATTTTCTGGCCAGCCTTCCTATAGTTGTAGAGTTTTGTATTAAGGCTATGCACAGTTACAAAAGAAAGCTAGTATCTTTTTCTTTAATGTCTGGGGATCAAACTTGTCCTAACTTTTGAGAATGCATCCAAGGGGAGAGTCCTACAGTGTGGAGTGTTGAAATGTTGGTCTGAAAAACAGAGAGAAGTAAAGGCCAGGGGAGAGTGAACATCCTCACTCTCTGTCCATTCTCATCCATTGTGAAAGGGGGAGAGCATCCTCTCCATCCCTTTCCCACAGTAGGCTGGGTATCTCTAGCCTGTGAGGAGCTTCGGACTTCATGCACCCTTACTGCATGCTCCCACCCAAGCTGTGACCTTTTTCCCTCATTTGGTCTGTTGACCCCTCCAGGTCTATAGGTCTCACATCTAATTATAGATGACTGTGACCAATTATAATTTTGTACCCTTCTGTAATAATCCTCTGCATACAGTAAAAGCATATGAAGGAGAGTGGGGAAGGCCAGAGACAAGAGGGAAGTCGACTGGCGAATCCCTAAGAATTCAGTGATAAGAACATGGAGGGAAGACTGGGTAACTAGCTACATCCAGGTGACCCTTAGACCAAGATCACAGCACCTGAAATTTACCTAAATTTCATCTGGAGGTGGAATTAGTGCAGAGGAGATGGTGAGATGGTGACAGAGCATTCTAAAAGCCACTGTATTGGGGCCTATCTGGGAAGAGAGAGGACAAAGGAGGTGGTATTGGCTAGCAAGAGAGAGATGCCATGATGGCATGGGCAGCGGGACCAACTGTGAAGAAAGACAGGGTGGTGAGTCCCCAAAAGTCAGTTGTGAGAACGTGGAAGTAATCGGAAGCCTTAGGGTCTCTGACAAGAAGAAAGCATTCTGTGCCTGGAGGAGCTCTGTTGAGCGTTGGGTGGAACTGCTGGCTGAGCACACAAAGCAGTGATGCCAGGGAGCTTGATTGGCATGCTCAGCATTCTCATAGACTATGCTGGATAAGAGCAGGTATGTGAGAGGAGACAGCAGGGAGCACAGCCCTTACCTCATGACAGGATGCGAGTTACGGCACCAAGAGACGTTGCCTAGACGTTGCACCAAGAGACTGTCCTCAGTTCTTGCCTTCTTGCAAGAAAGAATTCAGCCAAAAGACTAATTAGTAAATTCAGCAAAAAAAAATTATTGCGGAAGTGACAGCATGCTTCAAGACAAGAGTGGGCTGACTTGGCTGGGAGCAGCCCCAATACATTCTGCATTTGATCTTTTCTCTCACTTTCTTTAGGTTCCTGCCTTTGTTCTTGCCCAGTTTGCACCCCGGCTTGGGAGACCCTCCCTTACTTTTGGTTAATGCACATGTGCAGAACCCAGTGATCACAACAAATTCTACCCAATGGTGGCATTGCTCATTACTGCCACCCAGGAAGGTGGTACAGCCATCACATTTGTATTCATCGTGTCCATGCAGCTCTTAAGAATTCCCCTTTTGCCTTTCCCCTTCATCAGAATGTAGTTAACACATTCTGACAGTTCAACCATAGAATGAGTGATTACTGATCATCTTAAGAGTCATTCTGGGGCGTTCCTTCCCACATAGCTACCTTTCCTCCTGCTTGCTCATATCTGACTAACTGCTTACCCTAACTGTTTAATTGAAAGGCTCTTGTTCAATTGAAACTTGAAACCCTGAAAGGGTCCTGTCCCAGGGAGATGGGAACCCTGTGCAGTTTTACATGGAATTCTGGGTAGGAAGAACAGACTGGATTCTGTTTGCTCACATTTGCTATCTAACTACTCTTTATATTATTGCCATTTTAGCCAAAAATCATTCAAGTCATGGTAAGATAGACATAAGTGAACTTCACTTTATGAATTCAAATGCTTTAAGTATTTAAACACAGCTGTATAATCGCACAGCAACAGGCTAATTTTACAACAAATGATATCAAAATGTTATAAAAGGATATACTAATGTAAGAAAATCAAAAAACTTTAAACTGAAAAACAGAAAAAAATATTTTTTAGTGTTACAGGTTCATATAATTCATCAAAAGTATTTATCTTGGATTCCTTTACATAATAAGCATCCATACGTGGTTAAGTGTTTGAATACCAATTGTTTACATATGATTAGAAGTGGGAAACTTGAGATGCTATAGAAAAATCTTTAAAAACATTATGAACCCAAACCAAACTAAAATCAATTACAAAGCAAGCCAAAGCATCTCAAAGTATACATTCAGTTGTTAGGCAATACCATTCCATTTCCAAAATCCAACTTAAATGCAATTTTTACAGAAAGGTCAAATGTGCTGCTTTAGTTACATTTATTGAATAAAGTGAACAAGTGAATATCTCTTGACAATGAGAGCCCCAAGGACTTAAAAAAAAAAAAAGCTGTTAAGTTTGTTTCCTCTCCTTAAAAACACAAGGATCTTTATTTAAAATGCATAAGTCAATTAGACAACTTAATATTTTGCCAAAAAATACAAGAATTATATCAGAAGTCTGAAAAGAAAAAAAACAAAAACAAAAACAAAAAACAATGCTACAGCTAACCTTTGACAAGTCGTTCTCCATTCTGCTATCTGAAGACAGTAAGCTTGAGGTAAAAATCCTTAAGGTTTCTCTTGGAACATGTATTCTGTTGAGACCTAAATTTTCATTAGGATTTCCATTGCATGCTGACTCCATGGCTGGCCTTGAAGTATGAGAAGTAAATAAAGATTTGCTCTGCTCTTTTTCTTGAAGTCTGGTACGGACATCTGCTAGAATTATTTTACGTCTGTGAAGATTGCAAAAGACAGACACTGAGTATTTTGTTTTTTAAAAAATTATTTCTAAATGACTTGCATTGTTTAAAAAGTAACCATGAATCAATAAAAGATTCCACAAACCATGTTTTAACTCTGAAAATGTATGAGGGCATGTGTACTGTTCACATTCTGACAGTTCAACCATACAATGAGTGATTACTGAGCATCTTAAGAGTAATTACGGGGCATTCCTTCCACATAGCTACCTTTCCTCCTGCCTGCTCATATCTGACTAACTGCCTACCCTAGCAGTTGGATTGAAAGGTTCTTGTTTAATTGAACCTTGAAACATTGAAAGGGTCATGTCCCAGGAATCATTTTAAAATTGTTCTAAAGAAGTACGTGTATTTCTAGAGGATTTCTAACAAACAAGTAATTCAAACAAAGTAGGGAGGAAAGAGCAAGAGTTATTAATGATGTATGGATTAACAGGTCATGTCTGTTGCCTTCTGAAAGGATTTCAGCTTTGAACTGTTTGCTCATGTGACAAAATTTTTTAACTATAAGGTTGTACTGCTGGGAAAATACAATGCACAGGGCTTAGGTTCAGATCATGAATTAATGCTGAGGTGTACCAAAGGACAAGAATACATCAAAGTCGTCATGCAAAATGGACGAATGATGGGAGCTGTCTTAATTGGTGAAACTGATTTGGAAGAAACATTTGAAAATCTAATTTTAAACCAAATGAATCTTTCATCATATGGAGAAGATCTGCTAGATCCAAATATTGATATAGAAGATTATTTTGACTGAAAATAAAATTTCTTCAAGAATCGTATAATGTTCCAAATGACACCAAAAAAATCACAAGTCAATAAAATGAATGACTGCATTGAGTTAATGACAACCACACTAAAAATTACAGAAGTGATAATGATATTAATGGAAAAGTATAAGAACAAATTCTAAGTGAAATCAGTTCAAATAATTTATTTATAGATATATCTTTCCAATACAACACTCACTGCTTAGATAAAAAGTCTTGTTTATTTCTGTGTTTTAAACATAAATATGTTTACTTGTGATTGAGCTTTGGAGCAAATTTAGCTAAGTTATCTATCTACTTAGCCAAAATGTATACTAGTAGATGTGTATGTCAAAATATGGCTGTGGTTTCTTGAACTTATTAAATAAGTTTTATTTTACTTAAAAAAAAAAAAAAAAAAAGAATGCCATTAGAGGCCGGGCGCGGTGGCTCAAGCCTGTAATCCCAGCACTTTGGGAGGCCGAGGTGGGTGGATCACGAGGTCAAGAGATTGAGACCATCCTGGTCAACATGGTGAAACCCCGTCTCTACTAAAAATATAAAACATTAGCTGGGCATGGTGGCGCGTGCCTGTAATCCCAGCTACTCAGGAGGCTGAGGCAGGAGAATTGCCTGAACCCAGGAGGCGGAGGTTGCGGTGAGCCGAGATCACGCCATTGCACTCCAGCCTGGGCAACAAGAGCGGAACTCCGTCTCAAAAAAAAAAAAAAAAAAAAAAAAAGAATGCCATTAGAAATACTTGTGTTTAGGCCTGGCACAGTGGCTCACACCTGTAATCCCAGAACTTTGAGAGGCTGAGAAGGGAGAATCACTTGGGTCAGGAGTTCAAAACCAGCCTGGCCAACATAGTGAAACCCTGTCTCTACTAAAAAAAAAAAAAAAAAAAAAAAAAAAAAAATTAGCCAGGTATGGTGGCAGATGCCTGTAATCCCAGCTACTCAGGAGGCTGGGGCAGGCGAATCACTTGAACCTGGGAGATGGAGGTTGCAGTGAGCCAAGATTGTACCACTGCATTCCAGCCTGGGCGACAAGGGTGAAACTGTCTCAAAAAAAAATTTTAAGTAAATAAATACTTGTGTTTAAAGGGTAACTATATGTAAAGATAAACATATTAATTTGATTGACTAGAATAACCATTTGACTATGTATATATACTAAAACATCATGTGGTACTCCTTAAATATACAGGAGTACCAAAATATACCCAAAAATATAAATCCAAAAAAATTTTACTCCACTAAAATAAAGCTAGAAATATTTGTATTTAGTAAGCCAGTTATAGAAAAAAAAAAAGATCTCTCAAAGACATTTTCAAGCATTTCTTTTCACCACCCTTGTACATTTCCCTCATTATCTGAGAAAAATTAAGCAGTTGGCACTGAGGAATCGTTCAGAGCAACAACTCTCCGGGGAGGAGACAGCCAAGACCAAAGAGAACTCGGTCATCTCCAAAGGCAATGTACTCCTAAAATTGCAACCAAAGCCTGAAAAGTAGGGCTTGCCTTTTTGGTCCATCTCAAAAAAAAGAAACACACAAGAACACACACACACACACACACACACACACACACACACACACACAGAGGAGAGTAAGATGAATTGTCCTGGATTAACGTTTTTTTTTTTTTTTTTTTGAGATGGAGTCTCACTCTGTCACCCAGGCTGGAGTGCAGTGGTGCAATCTCTGCTCACTGCAATGTTCACTTCCCAGGTTCAAGTGACTCGCCTGCCTCAATCTCCTCAGTCGTTGGGATTACAGGAGCACACCACCATGCCTGGCTAATTTTTGTATTTTTAGTAAAGATGGGGTTTCACCATGTTAGTCACGCTGGCCTTGAACTCCTGACCTCGCGTGATCCACCTGTGAATTAACATTTCAAAGGTAAGTTCATTTACTAACATCATTTTTCAAAACTGTCATCTAGTTAGCTTTCACTTCCACCTAATCTCATGAACCTGTCTCACTAAAAATTATGCTTTTGAGGCAAAGTAAAGAGCTTCATTTATTTTCTATGATTCTGTTTTGACTTACTTTCTTTGTTCATTTGATATAGATTCTCTCAGTTTTAATTGTTCTAGATACAGTTGCTTATATTTTTCCAATTCTGTTGTACTGTAGTCTGCTTGTGAAGTTTTTGCCTTGCCGATTTCAAATTTCAGATCTTTAATTCCAAGTTCCATCTGACTTTTCATGGAAGCACTGTTTTCCTCTCTTAACCTCTGTAACTTTTCTTGAGCTATTTTCTGTGTCTAAAACAAATTGAAAGGGTACATTTAAAAAATAAGTATAACCTGAACAATTATTTTGTATTTGGTTTTGTTTGTTTGTTTGTTTGTTTGTTTTGGGTCAGTGATCTGGTGAGCCTTTTTAAGTATGTGAAAAAAGAAATTGAAGGTTAATGTATTTATTATCAGTAGCAGATAAATTAAGAATTTAATCTGAATTGTAATAAAATAAATGCTTACAGTAGCACTCATGAAATGTAACACTCCAAAGAATAATAAAATAAATTTAATTTCTGAAAAACTGAACAACATAACTTAAGAATAATTCAAGAGTAGATTCAGGGGAGGATAGCAGAATGGAAGCTTCTCCAGAGTGTAGCTACCACCGAGTGAGACAGAACCAGAGCGATATCCCCGTCTCCGAGCAAGTACCAGTTTTGTTTTAAAGGGACTGGTTGAACAGCAGGATTAACCCCAATAAAAGGCAGTGAAGGCAGCCCAAAGGCATCCAGCCAAGGCAAGGCAGGGCACTGCCGCACCTGGAAAGTGTATCAGGCCTGGAGGATGGGGAGGCATCACCTCCTCAGTTCTCTGAATCAGATACAGCAATTCACTCTAAGACTTCGGCAGCACACAGACCAGGAAAACACTGCCTTGCTGAGAACCACCCGGAGTCACAGACCCGGGTGGCAGCCCAGGCCAGCAGCCCTGGTCAGACTGGTGCCTTGTTAGCACAGGCCAGGGTGGAGATTTGGACTAATACTGAGAAAGCTCACAAAAAGGAACTGCCTGTCCACAGAAGGCAGAGTTGAGAGCAGGGAGGGGGATACGACCAGACAGCCCCTCTCCACAAGATTCAGCCACCGGAGTCCCTCTCCTGGGAGAGTTTCACAGTTAACACATCCTCCACCCAGGAACAGGCGGCTCGGCAGAACAAAAGAGCTTGCCATTGGGAAGGCAGGGCTAACCCCAGCAGTATGGAAACCAGGCAAAGAATAAACAGCAGCCTGGGCTGAGACCAAGGCAGCCCAGCAGTGCCTCCACAGGCAGACAATGGACAGACTGTCTCCAGTGGCACACTGAAACCTGCATTAAAAAAAAAAAAAAAAAAAAAAAAAAGGCTCATACAGGAGAAATAACCCCAACTTTAACAGAAAACGACATCCACTCAGAGAAGATGGGAAGAAACCAGCACAAAAAGGATGAAAACATCAAAGTCCAGAACACCTCTCCTCCCTAGAGAGATCACAATGAGTCACCAGCATGGCAACAAAGCAGGTTAGAAAACGATTTTGATGAGCTGACAGAAGCAGGCTTGAGAAGATGGATAATAACAAACTTCTCTGAGCTAAAAGAACATATTTTAACCCAATGCAAAGAAACTAAGAACCTTGAAAAAAGATTAGATGAAATGCTAACGAGAATTACCAGCCTAGAGAAGAACATAAATGACTTGATGGAGCTGAAAATTATAGCACAAGAATTTCATGAATTGTACACAAGTTTCAAGAGCCAAATCGATCAATCAGAAGAAAGGATATCAGAGATCAAAGATCAACTCAATGAAATAAAAAGAGAAGGCAAGAAAGGGAAAAAAAGAGTGAAAAGAAATGAACAAAGCCTACAAGAAATATAGGATTATGTGAAAAGATCTAATCTACGCTTGATCGGTGTACCTGAAGAAGACAGGGAAAACGAATCCAAGCTGGAAAACGCTCTTCAAAATATTATCCAGAAGAACTTCCCCAACCTAATAAAGCAGGCCAACATTCAAATACAGGAAATACAAAGAACATCACAGAGATACTTCTCAAAAAGAGCAACCCCAAGGCACATAATCGTCAGATTCACCAGGGTTGAAATGAAGGAAAAAATGCTAAGTGCAGCTAGAAAGCAAGCTTGGGTCACCCACAAAGGAAAGCCCATCAGATTCACAGCAGATCTCTTGGCAGAAACCGTACAAGCCAGAGTAGAGTGGGGACCAATATTCAACATCCTTAAAGAAAAGAACATTCAACCCAGAATCTCATATCCAGCCAAACTAAGCTTCATAAGTGAAGGAGAAATAAAATCCTTTATGGACAAGCAATTACTGAGAGATTTCATCGCCACTAGGCCTGCCCCACAAGAGCTCCTGAAGAAAGCACTAAACACAGAAAAAAATATCCAGTACCAGCCACTGCAAAAACGAACCAAATGGTAAAGACCAATGACACAATGAGAAAACTGTGTCGACCAACGGGCAAAACAAACAACCAGCAACAAAATGGCAGGATCAAATTCACACGTAACAATATTAACTTTAAATGTAAATGGCCTAAATACCATAATTAAAAGACACAAACTGGTAAACTGGGTAAAAAGTCAAAACCCATCAGTGTGCTGTATTCAGAAGACCCATCTCATATGCAAAGACATATATAGACTCAAAATAAAGGGATAGAAGATCTACCATGCAAATGGGGAGGAGAAAAAAGCAGGGGTTGCAATTTTAGTCTCGGATAAAATCAACTTTAAACCAACAAAGATCAGAAGAGACAAAGGACACTACATAATGGTGAAAGGATCAATACAACATGAAGAGCTAACTGTCTTAAATACCTATGTATCCAATACAGGAGTGCCCAGATACATAAAGCAAGTTCTAAATGACCTACGAAGAGACATAGACTCCCGCACAGTAATAGTGGGAGACTTTAACACTCCACTGTCAACATTAGACAGATCAACAAAACAGAAAATCAAAAAGGATACACAGGACTTGAACATAGAACTGGAATATGCTGACCTAATAGACATCTACAGAACTCTCTACCCCACTGCCACAGAATATACATTCTTCTCAGCACCACATTGCACTTACTCTAAACTGACCACATAATTGGAAGTAAATCACTTCTCAGCAAATGCAAAAAAACAGAAATCATAACAAACAGTCTCTCAGACCACAGTGCAACCGAATTAGATCTCAGGATTAAGAAACTAACGCAAAACTGCACAACTTCATGGAAACTGAACAAGTGGCTCCTGAATGTTGACTGGATAAAGAATGAAATGAAGGCAGAAATAAAGATGTTCTTCTAAACCACGAGAACAAGGACAGATGTACCCAGAATCTCTGGGACACATTTAAAGCAGTGTCTAGAGGCAAACTTATAGCAATAAATGCCCACATGAGAAACAAGGAAAGATCTAAAATTGACACCCCATCGTCAAAATTGAAAGAGCTAGAGAAGCAAGATTAAAAAAAAAAAAAAAACCTCAAAAGCTAGCAGAGAAAAAAAAATAACTAAGATCAGAGCAGAAATGAAGGAGATAGAGACACACACACACACAAAAACCATCAAAAAAATCAATAAATTCAGAAGCTGGTTTTTTGAAAAGGTCAACGAAAACAGACAGACAACTAGCCAGATAAATAAAAAAGAAAAAAGAGAAGAATCAAATAGATGCATTAAAAACGATAAAGGGGATATCACCACAGATTCCACAGAAATACAAACAACCATCAGAGATTACTACAAACAACCCTATGCACATAATCCAGTAAGCCTGGAAGAAATGAATAAATTCCTGGACACTTGCACCCTCTTAAGCCTAAACCAGGAAGAAGTCAAAACCCTGAATAGACCAATAACAAGGGCTGAGGTTGAGGCAGCATTTAACAGCCTACCAACCAAAAAAAGCCCAGGTCCAGATGGATTTACAGTTGAATTCTACCAGACATACAAAGAGGAGGTGGTACCACTCCTTCAGAAACTATTCCAAACAATCCAAAAAGAGGGAATCCTCCCCATATCATTTCATGAGACCAACATCATCCTGATACCAAAACCGAGCAGAGACTCAACAAGAAAAGAAAACTTCAGGCCAATATCCATGATGAACATAGATGCAAAAATCTTCAATAAAATACTGGCAAACTGATTGCAACAGCATATCAAAAAGCTTATCCGTCACAGTCAAGTAGGCTTCATCCTGGAATGCAAGGCTGTTTCAACATACATAAGTCTATAGACAAAATTCACCACATAAACAGAACCAAAGACAAAAACCACATGATTATCTCAATAGATGCAGAGAAGGCCTTCAACAAAATTCAACAGCCTTTTATGCTGAAAATTCTGAATACTAGGTATTGACAGAATGTATCTCAAAATAATAAAAGCTATTTATGACAAACCCACAGCCAATATCATACTGAATGGGCAAAAACTGGAAGCATTCCCTTTGAAATCTGTGACTAGACAAGAATGCCCTCCCTCACCACTCCTATTCAATATAGTACTGGAAGTTCTAGCCAGAGCAGTCAGGCAAGAAAAAGAAATAAAGGGTATTCATTTTGGAAAAGAGAAAGTCAAATTGCCTCTATGTGCAGACGACATGATTGTATATTTAGAAGACTCCATCGTCTCAGCACAAATTCTCCTGAAACTGATAAGCAACTTCAGCAAAGTCTCAGGATACAAAATCAATGGGCAGAAATCACAAGCATTCCTATATACCAATATCAGACAAACAGAGAGCCAAATAGTGAACTCCCATTCACAATTGCTACAAAGAGAATAAAATACCTAGGAATAGAACTAACAAAGGATGTAAAGGACCTCTTCAAGGAGAACTACAAACCACTGCTCAACGAAATAAGAGAAGACACAAACAGATGGAAAAACATTCTATGCTCATGGTTAGAAAGAATCAATATCGTGACAATTGCCATACTGCCCAAAGTAATTTACAGATTCATTGTTATCCCCATGAAGCTACCAATGACCTTCCTCACGGAACAGGAAAACACCACCTTAAACTTCATATGGAACCAAAAGAGAGCCCACATAGCCAAGTCAATTCTAAGCAAAAGGACCAAAGCTGGAGGCATCATGCTATCTGATTTCAAACTATACTACAAGGCTACAGTAATCAAAACAACATGGTACTGGTACCAAAACAGAGATACAGACAAATGGAAGAGGACAGAGGCCTCCGAGGCAATGCCACACATCTACAACCATCTGATCTTTGACAAACCTGACAAAACAAGCAATGGGGAAAGAATTCCCTGTTTAATAAATGGTGTTGGAAAAACTGGCTAGCCATGTGCAGAAAGCAGAAACTGGACTCCTTCCTGACACCTTACACTAAAATTAACTCCAGATGGATTAAAGACTTAAACATAAGACCTAACACCATAAAAACCCTAGAAGAAAACCTAGGCAAAACCTTTCAGGACATAGGCATAGGCAAGGACTTCCTGATTAAAACACCAAAAGCATTGGCAACAAAAGCCAAAATAGACAAATGGGACCTAATTAAACTCCAGAACTTCTGCACAGCAAAAGAAACAATCATTAGAGTGAATTGGCAACCAATAGAATGGGAAAAAATGTTTGCAATCTACCCATCTGAAAAAGGACTTAAATCCAGAATCTACAAAGAACTAAAACAGATTTACAAGAAACAAACAAACAAACCCATTCAAAAGTCAGCAAAAGACATGAACAGACACTTTTCAAAAGAAGACATATATGATGCCAACAAACATATGAAAAAATGCTCATCATCACTGGTCATTAGAGAAATGCAAATCAAAACCACATTGAGATACCATCTCACACCAGTTAGAATGAAAATCATTAAAAAAACCTAGAAACAACAGATGCTGGAGAGGATGTGGAGAAGTAGGAACACTTTTACACTGTTGGTGGGAGTATAAATTAGTTCAATCATTGTGGAAGACAGTGTGGCGATTCCTGAAGAACCTAGAAACAGAAATTCCATTTGACCCAGCAATCCCATTACTGGGTATACATCCAAAGGATTAAAAATTGTTCTCTTATAAAAACTCATGCACACGTATGTTAGTTGCAGCACTGTTTACAATAGCAAAGACTTGGAACCAACCCAAATGCCCATCGATGATAGACTGGACAGGGAAAATGTGGCACATATACACCATGGGATACTATCCAGCCATAAAAAACAATGAGTTTATGTCCTTTGTAGGGACATGGATGAACCTGGAAACCATCATTCTCATCAAACTGACACAAGAACAGAAAATCAAGCATCGCATGTTCTCGCTCATAGGTGGGTATTGAACAATGAGAACACATGGACACAGGGAGGGGAGCATCACACACTAAGGTCTCTTGGTGGGGGGGACTAGGGGAGGGACAGTGGGGGTATGGAGTAGGGGAGGGATAACATGGGGAGAAATGCCAGATATAGGTGATGGGAATGGAGGCAGCAAACCACACTGACATGCAACAATCCTGCATGTTCTTCACATGTACTCCAGAACCTAAAGTGCAATAAAAAAAAAATATATATATATATATATTTTAAATCTGGAGACAACAGATGCTGGAGAGGATGTGGAGAAGTGGGATCACTTTTACACTGTTGGTGGGAGTGTAAGTTAGTTCAACTATTGTGGAAGACAGTGTGGCGATTCCTCAAGGATCTAGAAATAGAAATTCTGTTTGACTCAGCATCCCATTACTTGGGATATACCCAAACTATAAATCGTTCTACTATAAAGACACATGCACATGCATGTTCATCTCGGCACTGTTTACAATAGCAAAGACCTGGAACCAACCCAAATGCCCATCGATGATAGACTGGACAAAGAAAATGTGGCACATATACACCATGGAATACTATTCAATCATAAAAGAGGATAAGCTCATGTCTTTTGCAGGGACATGGATGAACCTGGAAACTATCATTCTCAGCAAACTGACACAAGAACAGAAAATCAAACACCACATGTTCTCACTCATAGGTGGATGGTGAACAATGAGAACACTTGGACCCAAAGAGGGGAGCTTCACACACTGGGGTCCATTGGGGGAGGCTACAGGAGGGATAGTGGGAGGGAGGGTGGGGGAAGGTTGAGGTCAGGAGAAATGTCAGGTATAGGTGATGGGGGGACGGTGGCAACAAACCACCTTGCCATGAATGTACATATGCAACAATCTTGCATGATCCGCACACATACCCCAGAATCTAAAGTACGATAAATAAAAAATAAAAATAAAGAATAATTCGAGAGTATAGTATAATTTCTAAATCACATTTATTTTTCTATTAGTCTTGTTTTATATCAACTGGTCTTAATAATCAAATAATTCACTAATGAGAATCATTATTATGGAAAATCAATTTAGTTACAATAATAATGGCAAGTAAAATATTTAAAGAGAGAAACAGATACCACCTTCCTTCTATAAATCTACCAAATCACTATAAGTAGCAAAAACACATACAATATATATATCCAAAATACAATTTGCAGTGAAATGAATGAAGGCACATTACAGATAAATAAACTAACCTGTATAAATTGATTGATTTTTTCTAATTGTTCTGCTGTCTCCTGACTTGCTCTTTCTTCATCCTCCTGTTCACAGCGTTTCAATGGACTGTGTTCTAACATATTCATTTCCATGTAACTTTCGAGGTTTACTAGTTCTTCCAACTTCTCCTCATCCTTCTGCAGTGTTTCATGTTTCTTTTGCATGAATTTAAAGAATTAATATTGTTAAAATATTATTTAATATTGTAACTAAAATATTAATTCTTTAATATTTAACAATATTAAATATTGTTAAAATATAACCTGGAGGAATTGACAGATTATATATGATGTCTGTTAAAATATGTATTAGTCCATTTTTCACACTGCTATAAATATACTACCCAAGACTGAGTAAAATGTATGAAAAAAGAGATTTAATTGACTCACAGTATTGCATAGCTGGGGAGGCCTCAGGAAACTTACAATCACAGCAGAAGGGGAAGCAGACACATCTTACTTATATGGGTGGCAGGAGAGAGAGGAGAAAGTGAAGGGGAAGAGACCCTTATAAAACCACCAGATCATGTGAGAATTCACTATCATGAGAACAGCATGGGGGAAATTCGCCCCATGATCCAATCAAGTCCCTCCCTTAACATGTGGGGATTATAGGTCTCTCCTTCTACACATGGGGATTATAATTTGAAATGAGGTTTGAGTTGGGAAAGAGAGCCAAACCATATCAAAATATAAATTATGTTTTTAGCTGGGGGAAAAGATGGTCAACCAGATGCAGCCAGGAAACAGCTCTTCCACAGACAGAAAACAAAATATTGAGCAAACCATCACACTTTGAACAGAACTTTGAGGAAAAAAAGCACTCAAAATAAATGGAGAGGCAATGCAGACACAATTTAAAGAGGAAGGAAGCTAAGAAGCCAGATGGAGTCACCAGTCACCAGGACCAGCTCCTGGTCCAGAATTGGATCTAAGGAAGGAGAGAGTGAAGAAACTATAGGTCACACACAACTCCCATGGACTTCTGAGATTCCAGCTACAAGAGATCCCATAACACACAGAGACATTTGAATTGGCAGGGGGTACTGCCAAGAGCATAGGGAGAGGCAGAGCTTGAACATGCATGGAGCCCCAAAGGCTTCATGCATGAGGCAACTGCAGGAAAATATGACAATAGGTACCCATCCACCAAGGCTCACCATCTTTCTGAGTCACTCTACCGCCTGCTGACAGCCAGACCAGGAGATAGCAGGCTGCCTTTCCCAAGGGCCTGAAGTGCATCTGATGTGCACACCCCCTTGTGTGCCACTCCCTTCCCCAGTTCCTGCCTGGTTGCTCTCTCAAGGGTGTACACATAGCACAGCCTCAACTGCCCGGCCTGAGTGTTTTTCTGGCAGCCTGAAAGCAGTTTGCCTGCTCCAGACCAGCCAGAGCTTGACCCTGAGGTACCAGAGAATATAAATACAAGACCCACCCCAACTTCCCAGGGTTTGAGTGCACAGTGAAGGAGTATTGAGCTGGTATCTGTGGCCTGAGCTCAAGTCGAGGTGGTGCTCCCCACTCTCAGAACACAGAAGAATGAGGCACAGGTTCATGTGCTGGCATGGGAACTGGATGTGCCTCCTTCTACAAGACTGGTCTTGGAAAACCATAGCCTGTTGGCTGGCCACAGCCTCCATCCAAGGAAAACCTGTGGCCTGGAACATGTAAGCCCAAAGATTTGGGTGCAGAAGGCTTGGGACAAAACTAGCTGATCAGGCCTTATCTGAAAGCACATATCATAGAAAACCTGGTCAGATGAGCATGAGCTGAATGGTCCTCAAAGCCAAATGCTGAGCAGAAAAACTCCAGGCTGTGGGTACCACACCAGCTGCACACCCATGGCACCACCCACCCTGGTCAGGGAACCTTCACCTTTGACCCACAGCATCCACAAATACCTGCAGACATACCCCACATCCCAGTCGGACCCTTCCAAGCACAGGGAATCAGCAGGTCCCTGGACATTTATAGGAATAACCTTTGGCTCAGACTGCCCCTAAAGCAAGCTTGTCCTGGGCCCATGAGTTGCATGTGGCCCAGGAAGACTTTGAATGTGGCCCAACACATATTTGTAAACTTTCTTAAAACATTCAGAGATTTTTTTTTTTTTTGCAATTTTTTTAGCTCATCAGCTATGATTAGTGTTAGTGTGTTCTATGTGTGGCCCAAGATAATTCTTCCTCTTCCTATGTGGTCCTGAGAAGCCATAAGAGTGGACATCCCTGACCTTAAAGATGGGGGCATGCAACTGTCCAGGGACTTCTTTGGAGCTAAGAAAATGGGGGTAGAGCACCATTGATTGAATAAAATTCTCTGAAGGCTTGGGGAAAAAACTTTGTGAGAAAGGTATTTCTTGCCTCCTTGCCAACTGTTCCCCCTCCTCAGAGCACTGCTGCAAACACACTGATATACAAGAGTTATGCCCCTGAGTAAGGAGCCTATCTACCAGCCCTTACTCCAAAGCACCATCTATGGGATCGAAGTCAGAATTACACCACCAAACAAAAATTCCCTCAACACACTTAGCCTGTGAAAACCAATGCAGAAACTAGCCACAATTAAGAAATCCATAGAGGCCAGGTGTGGAGGGTGGCTCATGCCTGTAATCTCAGCATTTTGGGAGGCCAAGACAGGTGGATCACCTGAGATCAGGAGTTCAAGACTGGCCTGGCCAACATGGTGAAACCCCATCTCTACTAAAACACAAAATTAGCTAGGTGTAGTGGCAGGTGCCTGTAATCCCAGCTACTTGGGAGGCTGCGGCAGAAGAATCACTTGAACCCAGGAGGTGAAGGTTATAGTGAGCCGAGATCAAACCATTGCACTCCAGCTTGGGCAACAAGAACAAAACTTTATCTCAAAGAAAAGAAATTCATAAACAGCCTTGGCCTTCTGAAAGAACCCACAGACTAAACCAATGAACTGTATACAACATACACAACAGTCAAACACTCAAGGGAAGAATAAGAATATAAAAACAAAAATTCATATCCAAACGATAGCAATTTCAAAAAGATAAATAAACATCAGCCCTCTCAGATGAGAAAGCATCTGTGAAAGAAGTCCAACAATTCAAAGTCAGTGTTTTCTAACCTTCATAGGATCACAGTTAGCTCCTCAGCAATGGATTCTAACCAGATGGAAATGCTGAAATGACAGTCATAGAATCCAGAATCTGGATGGCAAGGAAGCACAATGAGATTCAAGGGAAAGCTGAAACCTAACCAAGAAAGCCAGTAAAATAATTCAAGATTTGAAAGATAACATAGCCATTTTAAGAAAGAAGAAAACTGAGCTTCTTGGATGGAACAACTCACTATAGGGATTTCAAAATACAATTGGAAGCCTCAACAGCAGACTAGACCAAGCAGAGGGAAAAATTACAGGGCTTGAAATCTGGACCTTTGAATCAACCCAGTCAGATGAAAATAATAAACTACGACTCATTGGCATTGTGGAGAAAGAGTAAGAAATTTGGAAAACATATTTTAGAATATAGTCCACAAAATCTTCCCCAAACTCATTAGAGAAGTTGACATACAAATTCAAGAATGCAGAGATAAGATATTATACGAGATGGTCATTCCAAAGATACATAGTGAAAGGATCCAAAAGTCAACAGGAAAGTCTTACGGCTGCTAGAGAAAAGGGTCAGATCACACGCAAAAGGAACCCCATCAAGCTTACAGCAGACTTGTCAGCAATACAAGCCAGAAGAGTGTTGGCCTACTTTTAGCAACCTTAAAGAAATTCAAACCCCAAATTTTATATACTGTCAAACTAAGCTTTATAAGTGAAGGAGAAAAAAAAACCTTTTCCAAACAAACAAATGCTAAGGAAATTTAATACCATTAGACCAGCCCTCCAAGAGATCCTTAAGGGAGTTCTAAACATGGAAATGAAAGACCAAGAAACCACAGAAACACACATAACTACAGAGCTCACAGACCTTATAAAGCTACAAAGTAACCAGATAACAACATCCTGGCAGAATAAAAATCTGACATATAATTATTAGTCTTGGATAAAATAATCTAAATATCCCACTTAGAAGGCACAGACTGGCAAATTGGATTAAAGAAAATCAAGAACCAACTATCTGCTGTTTTCAAAAGGCCCATCTCACATATAATTACACCAACAGGCTCAAAGTAAAGGCATAAACTAAGATCTAGCATGCAAATGGAAAACAAAAAAAGCAGGGTTCACTATTTGCACATCAGATTAAACAGACTTTAAACGAACAACAGTTTTTAAAAAGGACAAAGAAGAAGATCATAAAGAATGATACACAATAATAAAAGAACTCAATTCAACAAAAAGGCATAAATGTTTTTAAATATAGACACCCAAATTTGTAGAATCAAATTTCTAAAACGAGTACTTCTAGATCTATGATAAGACTTAGATGACCTGGCACGGTGGCTCATGCCTGTAATCATAGCACTTTGGGAGGCCAAGGCAAACAGATCACGAGATCAGGAGTTCAAGACCTGCTCGACCAAAATAGTGAAACCCCATCTCCACTAAAAATACAAAAATCAGTCTGCTGTGGTGGTTCACACCAGTAATCCCTACTACTCAGGAGGCTGAGGCAGTAGAATCATTTGAACCCAGGAGGCAGAGGTTGCAGTGAGCCAAGATTGCACCACTACACTCCAGCCTGGGAGACAAAGCAAGACTCCATCTCAAAAAAAAAAAAAAAATTAGACTTAGGTAGCCACACAATAATACAGACTTCAACACCTCATTGGCAGCATTAGACAAATTGCTGACACAGAAAAGTAACAAAGACATTCTAGAATTAATTTTGACATTTCCTCTGTTGAACTTAATTGACCCTTACAGAATCCTCCTCCCAACAACCACAAAATGTACTTTCTTCTCATCTGCATAGAAAACACATGCTGAGATCGACCACATGCTGAGCCATAAAGCAACTCTCAAAACACTTAAAAAAAAAAAAAAAAAAAAAACTGGGACAGATGTGGTGGCTCACACCTGTAATCCCAGCCCTTTGGGAGGCCAAGGCAGGCAGATTACCTGAGGTCAGGAGTTCAATACCAGTCTGGCCAACACAGAGAAACCCTGTCTCAATAAATAAATAAATAAATAAATATATAACTGAAAGCATACATAGCCTAATCTTAAACCCTAGTGGAATCAAAATCAAAATCCATAACAAGAATTTCTCTCAATGCCACATAATTACATGAAAATTAAACAACTTCTCCTGAATTACTTTTGGGTAAACAACAAAATTTAAAAATCTTGAAAATAAATAAAAACAGAGACGGAACTTACCAAAATCTCTGAGGTACACAAAAGCAGTATGATGAAAAAATTGCCTACCATTAAATGCAGACATCAAGGAGTTAGGTCTCAAGTTAAGAACTTAAAATCACACCTACCAGAACTAGCAAAACAAGAATCAAATAACCTCAAAGCTGGCAGAAGAAAAGAAATAACTAAAACTAGTTTCCCAAGTAAGATGGCCAAATGGAAACAGCTCCAGTCTGCAGCTGCCAGCAAGATCAACACAGAAGGCAGATAATTTCTGCATTTGCAACTGAGGTACACAGCACATCTCACTGGCATGAGTTAGACAATGAATGCAGCCCACAGAGGCCAAGCCAAAGCACGGTGGGGAGTCACCTCACCCAGGAAGCACAAGGGGTCAGGGAAATCCCTCCCCTAACCAAGGGAAGCCATGAGGGACTGTGATGTGAAGAATGGTGCACCACAGCCAGATACTATGCTTTTCCCAGGGGCTTTGCAACCTACAGACCAAGAGATTCCTTTTGGTGCCTATGCCACCAGGGCCCTGGGTTTCAAGCACAAAACTTGGAAGCCATTTGGGCAGACATTTGAGCAAGCTGCAGTTTTTTTCATACCCTAGTGACACCTGAAATGCCAGTGAGACACAACCCTTCTCTCCCCTGGACTCCCATTCACAACTCCTACAGAATACAACTTATGAGGGATGTGGAGGACCTTTTCAAGGAGAACTACAAACCACTGCTCAAGGAAATAAGAGAGTACACAAACAAATGGAAAAACATTCCATATTCATGACTAGGAAGAATCAATATTGTGAAATGACCATACTGCTCAAAGTAATTTTTATATTCAATGCTATGCCCCCATCAAGCTACCACTGACTTTCTTCACATAATTAGAAAAAACTATTTTAAATTTCATATGGAACCAAAAAAGAGCCCATATAAGCAAGACGATCTTAAGTAAAAAGAGCAAAGCTTGAGGCATCACACTATCTGACTTCAAACATACTACAATGCTACAGTAACCAAAACAGCATGGTGCTGGTACCAAAATAGATATATAAACCAATGGAACAGAACAGAGGTCTCAGAAATAACACTACCTATCTACAACCATCTGATTTTTGACAAACCTGACAAAAACAAGCAATGGAGAAATAATTCTTTATTAATAAATGGTGTTGTAAAAACTGACTAGCCATATGCAGAAAACTGAAACTGGACCCTTTCCTTACAACTTACACAAAAATTAACTCCAGATGGATTAAAGACTTAAACATACTACCTGACTTCAAATTATACTAACCAAGACAGCACGGTACTGGTACCAAAACAGATATATATACCAATGAAACAAAACAGAGGCCTAAAAAATAATGCCACCCATCTACAACCATCTGATCTTTGACAAACCTGACCAAAAAAAATAAAAAGCAGTGTGGAAAAAATTCCCTATTTAATAAATGGTGTTGGGAAAACTGGCTAGCAGTATGCGGAACACTGAAACTGGATCCCTTCCTTACACCTGATACAAAAATTAACTCCACATGGATTAAAGATTTAAATGTAAAAACCCCAGAAGAAAACCTAGGCAATACCATTCAGGACATAGGCATGAGCAAAACTAAAACACCAAAAGCATGGCAACGAAAGCCAAAATTAACAAATGGGACCTAATTAAACAAAAGAACTTCTGCACGGCAAAAGAAACTGTCATCAGAGTGAGCAGGCAACCTACAGAATGGAAGAAAATTTTTGCAATCTTTCCATCTGACAAAGGGCTAATATTCAGAATCTATAGAGAACTTAAATCTAAAAAAAAAAAAAAAAAAAAAATAGTGGGCAAAGGAGTGTTCTGTAGGGGCCAACAGTGTTGGGGCCCTTGCGAAATTGTATATAGCCTAAGGTTTTTCATTCTGTGAGAGTTAGGAATGCTATGGCAATTAGGGCAGGGATAACTAGCAGGAGTAAATTAATTATGAACACGCTGTTAAGAAGAGGAGTTGAACCTCTGATCATAAAGTTTTAAGTTTTATGCAATTACCGGGCTCTGCCATCTTAACGAGCCCTGTTCTTGGGTAAGAGTAATAGTTCATTGGATTGAGGTAGTAATCATCTGATTTATGAAGGCACTTTGTGAAGTAGGCCCTATTTCTCTTGTCCTTTCATACTGGGAGGAATATTTAATAGATAGAAACCGACCTGGATTTCTCCGGTCTGAACTCAGATCATGTAAGACTTTAATCGTTGAACAAACGAACCCTTAATAGCGGCTGCACCATTAGGATGTCTTGATCCAACATTGAGGTCGCAAACCCTATTGTCGATATGGACTCTAAAATAGGATTGCGCTGTTATCCCTAGGGTAACGTAGTCCGTTGATCAAGTTATTGGGTCAATAAGGGTAAGTTTACTTAGACTAGTGAGGTCTTGGTATGTGTTTTTCGGAGGTTATACTATACTCCGAGGTCACCCGTAACCACTGACTTCCAATCAGTAAGCTTTGACAGGCTCGAGAGAGAGTAATTAATCTAATACTGACCCTAGTGACTAATATCCTACTAGCCCTACTACTAATTACCACCACACTTTGAATCCCCCAGTTAAATTTATATGTAGAAAAATATAACCCCTATGAATGTGGATTTGACCCCACAACCTCCGCCCGTCTGCCCTTCTCTATAAAATTCTTCCTAGTAGCTATCACATTCCTTCTCAAATGAAGACATTTATACAGCCAACAAACATATGAAAAAAAAAACTCATCATCATTGGTCATCAGAGAAATGCAAATCAAAACCACAATGAGGTACCATCTCATGCCAGTTAGAACAGCAATTATTAAAAACTCAGGAAACAACAGATGCTGGAGAGGATGTGGAGAAATAGGAACACTTTTACACTGTTGGTAGGAGTGCAAATTAGTTCAACCATTGTGGAAGACAGTGTGGTGATTTCTCAAGGATCTAGAACTAGAAATACCATTTGACCTAGAAATCCCATTACTGGGTATATACCAAAAGGATTATAAATAATTCTACTATAAAGACATGCACACATATGTTTATTGCGGCACTGTTCACAATAGCAAATACTTGGAACCAACCCAAATGTCCATCAATGATAGACTGGATAAAAAAAAAATGTGGCACATATACACCATGGCATCCTATGCAGCTATAAAAAAGGATGAGTTTATGTCCTTTGCAGGGACACAGATGAAACTGGAAACCATCATTCTCAGCAAACTAACACAAGAACAGAAAACCAAACACTGCATGCTTTCATTCAAAAGTGGGAGTTGAACAATGAGAACACATGGACACAGTGAGGGGAACATCACCTACCAGGGCCTTTCAGGAGGTGGGGGACTATGGGAGGAATAGCATTAGGAGAAATACCTAATGTAGATGACAGGTTGATGGGTACAGCAAACCACCATGGCACATGTATACCTATGTAACAAACCTGCATGTTCTGCACATGTACCCCAGAACTTAAAGTATAATTCAAAAAAAGGAAAAAACAACTAGAAATATTTGACTTTCCAACCAAAATCAGATTATTTGACCTGATTTCAATTCACTGAAATTCTAAGAGATAAGCAGCTTTGAGTATTTATTAATCAATTTAGTATTCGATGTTTATGTTCATTTCCTCAATGAGGAAATAGACTATTATAAAACTATATTTAATCTTCAGTAGTGAAACAAATATGTCCTTTGAATGTTAAGAAATTAAGTACAATTTCCCCTTTACCTTACTTTGAGCCTGTTTGTATGAAGAAGGTAAGACCATCTCATCTTAATATTGTAACAAAATGCTGCTCTATATCATACAAAAGAACTTGAACAAGACATGTTAGTGAACAAGGATAGACAGAGACCAACATATTAAAATTGAGAATACAAAATTAAATCTGTACATTTGTGTTCAATTGATTTTCAACAATAGTTACAAAACAAATGAGAAAAGAATAACATTTTCAACAAATGGTATTGTCTCACCAAACGCCATATCTAAACATTGATTCAAAATAAAACAGCTAAATGTAAGAGCTAAAACTATAAAATTCTTAGATGAAGACATAGGCATAAATCTTTGTGACTGCATTTGCCAGTGGTTTCTTAGACATAACACCAAAAGGAAAAATAGATTAACTGGACTTGATCAAAATTTGGAATTTGAATGGACACCATCAGGAAAGTAAAGATGAAGGCCATTTAGTAGAAGTAAATATTTGAAAATCATGTACCTGATAAGGGACTTACACCTAGGATATAAAAATAACTCTTAAAATTTAGAAATAAAAAGACAATTTAAAAATGGGCAAAGTATTTGAATAGATATTTCTCCAAAGAAGATATACAAATGGTCCATAAGCACATAAAAAGATGCTTAAAATCATTAGTCATCAAAAAATGCAAATTAAAACCACAGTAAAGTACCACATTGCACTACTAGAATAAAATCTTTTCTCAATCAAAAATATGGAAAATTTTGGCAAGGATGTGGGGAAATTAGAACCCCCTCACAATGCTGATAAGAATGTAAAATGGTGCGGCCAGTTTGGAAAACAGACTGGCAGCTTCTCAAAGAGTTAACACATGGCCCAACATTTCCACTCATAAGTATAACCCCAACAGAAATGAAAACATATGCAAACACAAGCACTTTTATATCAAAGTTCACAGCAGCCTTGTTAATAACAGTCCAAACTGGAAAAAAACCCAATGGTCTATCAATTCATGAATGAATAAATAAAATGATTGGTATATTTATACGACAAAATATTACTCAGCAAGAAGAAGAAATTAAGTACTGATACCTGCTACCACACAGAAAACGCTTAAAAATGTTATGCCAACTGAAACAAATCGTCGCAAAAGACCGCATATTGTGTAATTCCAGAGTGGATAAATCTAAACAAACAAAGGAGACTGGTGGTTCCCCAGAGCTGAGTAAAAAGGGGGAAACTGGTCGATGATGGCTTAGGGATGCAGTTTCTTTTCAGGGTCATAAAAATGTTCTAAAATTGATGGTGGCAATGGTTACACAACTCTGACAATATACTAAGAAACTTCACATGGGTGAACCATATACTCGGTGAATTATATCTTAATAAAGTTGTTTTAAAAATCAAATGGCAGGATCTTGATAAATTTCTTACTTCTCTACTTTGGATTATATACTACACATGATCTGAATATTTCTGCTTTACAATATATTTAAAAGAAATAAAATAGGCAGGAAATGCCTAACATTTTAAGTATTTTGTAAACTAATCTAAAACACTTGCATTTTGAAGACCACTGTAATAGTCTTTCCTGTACAAGTTATCCTGAAATGCATGAAAGAAATATACAGAGATTCTGTACCCATTTACAAAAGTGAAGATAAGAAATAAGATAATTTTCTGAAATAAATATTGTCCTCTGATTTAATCTGGCTTGTCTCACCATGATAATAGAGAAAAATCACTTAAAAATACTGTTTCACCAAAAAAAAGTCTCTCAACTTTTGTGAGGAATGATGTCTAATTCCCAACTTTTCCTAAAGGTGAATATTATTTAAAAAAATATGTACATACTTAAGAGGAAAAAGTGACAGAATAAAGGTCAAGAGATTAAGAAACAAATACATTATAAAGATAATAAAATTAATTATAATGAAAATACAAAAGAAAGCTGCTCACTGAAATTAGTATCCTAAACCGCTTGGTATTATTTAACCAGCTATAGATTAAATGTTGACATGCTACGTTTTATACATACTTGACTTCTGATTTGACCTGATTTCCTCTTTGAGTCCTGTGTTTCATCTAAATTAGCATGATAACACAGTGTAGCCTCTAGTGAAGACTCTGACACAGGTTGTTTTTTTTCAGTACCAACCAATTCTTGAAGTTGTCTCATAGTTTCCTGTAAAGATATTTTTGTTATTAACTTTATGTCACCTTATTATTAAATGATGGTCATAAGATTTAACTCTAATACAAATACTTTGAAAAATATTACCACATACATTAATTCACCTTCTTTTCCTCATGTGTAACGAACAGGAATGTTCATTACTGAATTCAGTTAAGGACAAAAAAGATGTTATTTTCCTGCCAAATCAGTATTCTGTTACTTAAACAGTAGATACAACCCACTATTCATTCATCCCCTAAGTTTGCAATCCTTAATCATCTACTGAAGTCTCAAAAAGCAATGGGTGAGTGAGACTAGTGGTGGTAAATTCTATACTCTGAAATGTTTTCTCTCTTATTTATTAGAAGTTCAAATCAACTTCACAATTCCTCTTATTCAATTGCCTGCTCAAATCTTTCCAATAGATTCCTATCTCAAAATAAAACTAAAATTCCAATGGCCTTTGAGGCCCTTGATAACCTCGCCTCCACCTCCCTGATCTCAGCTCCTACACTCTCCCCCTACTCACTCCATTCCCACTATATGTGAATCCTGTCACCCCTCATTAGTTTGAACATGGGCACCCCATGACAAACAAAGAAATCACAGATTGCTACAATTATCTTTGTACTCAACAAAGTTATATCCAAATCAAAATAGTCATAGAGCTTTGAAATAAAAATTATGCAAAAATTACTTGTAAAAACATTCAAAATAAATTACAAATGCCAGTGGTAAGATTAAATCAAATATGGTTTTACTGACATTCACATCTGTCCCAAATTATATTGAATTAAAAGTGAATCCCTTCAAAGAGTTGGGAGGTCATGACAATAATTTGAGATTGTGACAGTTTCAGATTTAAGTCAAATTAACATGAATAAAAATAAAGCTACACCAACTACAATATATAAGAAGCTCCTGAGGGAAAGCCTTATGAGATACAGCAGTACACTTCAGTTCACCTGGGAAATCTGGATCGAAATCACCCACCAAATTGAATGTTAATTTCAAAATATTCATTTCAGGTATGGTATTTCCATTTATCTAGTTCATCATGGTTTTAAAATATGGCCACATAAAGACATTAAAAATATTTCAGGCCGGCTTTGGAGGCTTACACCTGTAATTTCAACACTTTGGGAGGCCAAGGTGGGGGGATCAGCTGAGCTCAGAAGTTCGAGACCAGCCTGGCCAACATGGCAAAACCCTATCTCTACTAAAAATACAAAAATTAGCCAGGTGTGGTGGAACATGCCTGTAATCACAGCTATTCAGGAGGTTGAGGGAGAACTGCTTGAACCCAGGAGGCGGAGGTTGCAGTGAGCCAAGATCAGGCCACAGCACTCCTGCCTGGGTAGCAGAATAAGACTCTGTCTCAAAATAAAATAAAATAAAATAAAATAAAATAAGTATTATTTAAGTAGCATAAGACTACATTATTTATATTAGTCTATATCTATTAATAATCTGTAACTTAACCTCTTAATGTTTCATAGGTGGCACAATTTCTTTACTCAAAGTAAAGCATCTTTCTAGTCTAACCTTTTTTGCCTGCATGCTTCCAGGCTGAGATAGCAAATATGTTTACAATATCTTCATATTCAATGAGACTTATTATTTAGCCAAAACCAAATATTACTTTATATTTTCTTTCAAGAAGCTTGAAAAATATTTTCTTTCACAATACTTACATTTCTTTCTGCTTTCTCTTTTTCGTATTTGTACAATCTTTCTTTTAAGTAATTGCATTTATTGACTAATTCGTTGTTTTTCTGCTCTAGTAGAAGACTTTGCTTTTTACTCTCAGCTTGATTTTTGACAATAGCAATAAATTGCTCTTGGATATTAATTATTGTCTTTTCTTGATTGTCAGCTTTCTTGTCAGCCTCATCCAGTTGCTGTCGAAGTAACAAATTTTCATTTTGTATTTGAGATAATCTTTCCTCTAGAGAGTCTTGCTTTTGAATGTGTTTATTCACTTCACCTTCTTTGTTTTGGATACCTTCTAAAAGCAATGTTGTTTCTCTTAGAGCATCTTCTACGTGGCGGTGCTTCATTTTGAGGCTTCTGATTTCATTTTCGGCATTAGAAAGTTTTTCAGAAAGCATCTTGTTCTCATCAATTAGGTTACTCATATCAAAATTCATTTTTTCCTTCAAATGAGACCACTCTTGTCTGGCTCTCTCGAAACCGAGTTCTGCATCTCTTTTTGATGCCTGATGTTGACCACAGTCTTGTATAGCAGTGGCCAGTCTACAACAATATGATTCAATTTCTGTTTCCAATCTCTCCTGGTTTTGATTTTTATCCTCCAATTTAGAACTGAGCATTTTATTCTCAGCTGTCAAAACTTCAAGCTGTACACTATACTGACTTATCGTTGTTGTTAATGTTTCCTCTTTCAGTGTCAAAGCATTTTGAAGGAAATCATTCTTTGCTTTCATAATTTCAATGTCCTCAGGATATTTATTTTCCTTTTGCTGGTTCCTATTTTCCTTTGTGTTTATTTCCCGTCTTAGTCTGGCAATTTCTTCCTGCAACATGCAATTTTCATGCAACAGATCTTTTTCTTTCTTACACCAATGAGAAATCTAAATAAACAAAGAAAACTTCTAGCTAGCATTCGATACAACGACATCTCATTATTTTCTCTGAAATTAAAAAATATCATGTACATTTTTACAATGAAAGCATTGCCACATATACATATGTAACTGGGAAAAAAGCTGAATTAAAACTTCAAACCTCATACAGCATAAATTCTCCAAAGATCAAAGATTTATTTGAAGACAATGAATCCATACAAGTAAAAGAGAAAGCAGTAGAGGATTTGTAAGATTCCCAAAACTGGAAAAATCTTTCTCAGAACAACAACAAACCCAAAGACATAAAAGATTTTAAAAATTTACTGCATTAAATATTGGGTTTATACTTTGATATCTAAGCTATATTCCACCATATACTAAGAGCCTTAGCTCTGCATACATTTGGACAGATGAAATTTCCCAAAGTCCTTTAAGTTTCTTTTTCCTGAGTATATTCTACAGATATTCTATTTTTGTATATTTTTATAGTCAGTCCTAAGAATGGCATTCATGCATAAATGCTAAATATAAGCATCTTACTAAGCACTTCTATATACATCACTGAACTCAATTATCACAATTCTGCAAAGAAGTGATCAAAAACTAAGCAAGCTGCAGGCTTTTCCCCAGGTTTTCTGACTCTACTTCTAATGTTCCTCCACCAAATCACATTTATTTCTTCAGTGTAAATAAGTACAAAGAGAAGCTTTTTTTTTTTCTTTATTTCAAAACATCAATAGTAAATAAGATAAAATTATAGAGCTTTTCTTAGAAAGTCATAAAATCATTTGCCATTGCAGTAACTTCTAAATCCTCTTTATTATGTTTGAAAGAGTAATAAATGTGAAATGGAGAAATATATGAACTATTTCACTAGGAATAAAATACATATTAATAAATTATCACTAAGCATATGCTGTGGCATACCATTGTGTTCAAAGCTCTTTGCACTGAAATTAGACACTACTTGGAGCAGACTGTTACTCTTGTCAAAAGTAAAACAAAGAACATTCAAAATACGGTCTATGAACTGGCTATACATTTTCTCCTTACCTATCAATAGAAATAATAAAATAACCTCTCCGCTGATACAAAAATAAGATTAAATCACTTCCAACAACTAGAACATGTTTTGTTAGTAGCAAAGGTTTTGACCTTTCGGTTCACTAGACAGACACATATGCCTGATGTCTAATTTGGTGCCTTATGGTACCTTGGTCTTGGTCATATTTTTTGTCATTTGCATATCAAGCTCTCGACCTTCTTTTATTTTTATTGTAACAACTTACTTTCTTAGAGTATCATAAAAATTCTCCTCATCTATGTTAAAAACATGTTCACTGTCTGGTTTGTTATTTTCACAGTCTAATTTATTTTCATTTAAATAAAGCTTAGAAGCTGCCTGGCAAACATGTACAAAAAACCCAGAATATGAATAAGATAGAAACACATTTTTGAGACTGGTTCTATGTGTTCCACAAAAGGCCTGAGAGCCCATGAAGACAGGCACTCCAGATACATCTTTTTCCTCACAAGCTATTATCCGTCAAATTAGAAGGAATTTCCTTTATGTTTGTTCCTCCTTTTGAGCTATCATGGACTGGCTCTTCCTAAGTAAAAGCAGCAATTTCATAATTTCACAGATCTCACCAAACCTCTGATTTAACTTATTTGTGAGAAGTTTTACTTTCCCACTCTAATTTGCCTCATTTAATACACATTTCCTTAGATTTAAAATAAGATTTAATCTTATTTTTATATTAATGGAGAGGTTAGTTTATTATTTCTACTGAAATGTAAGGAGAAAATGTATAGCCAGTTCAGAGACCATATTTTGAATGTTCTTTGTTCATATACCAAGTGATACATGAAATGGTTAAAAAAAAAAAAAGTCTTTAACATACAGACATATCTTCTCTATCTAATCCTTATTTATTTCTTGTTCTTGAGATATTTTTGGCAGATGCAAAAGGGAAAATTAATTTGCTTGTTTTGTTTCTCAGAAGTTATCTTTGTCAGGGTACATGTTTTTATTTTTATTTTTTAAGACAAGGTCTCACTGTGTTGTCCAGGTTGGAGTGCGGTGGTGCAAGCATGGCTCACTGCAGCCTCAACATCTTAGACTCAAGTGATCTTCCCATCTCAGCCTTCCATGTAGCTGAAAACACAGGCACATGCCACCAGGCTTGGCTAAATTTTTTTAACATTTTGTAGAGATGGGGCATCACCATGTTGCCCAAGCTGGTCTTGAATTCCTGGGCTGAAGCAATTCTCCCACCTCAGCCTCCCAAAGTACTGGGATTACAGGCATGAGCCACTATGCCCAGCACAGAGCATTTTTAAAACAACTTTATTCCCAATAAAATATAACAAAAAATGTTTAAACTAATTAAAATTTACCTGTTAAACTTCTTAACGTAGGTTTAGCTACTCCCAAATCACAGGAAGAAGTGAAAAATAATTTGCCTTAGCTACAATTGCAAGAAAAAAATAAACCAGCAAACTTAACTTTGGCACCGTTGTTTGGACTAAATTCATGTTGTGTTAAAACTACCAAAAAAATGAATTATCAGATGATTAGTACTGCTACAAGTGTCCTCACTTGAAAAGATTTTACCTCAGCATACCCTAACTAGTGAGCATGCACAGTATATTTGAATACTTTTCCTAAAGATTACTAACTGGACTGTAGGCAGACTTTGTTAGAAGCCAAAATCAATACCAATCAGAAAGAAAAGCAAATCATCAAATTTTAATTCAAGTTATATAACACTCTTTTTTCTTTTCTTTTTCTTTTTTCCTTTTTTTTTTTTTTTTTTTGTTTTTTTTTTTTGTTTTTGTTTTTGTTTTTTTGAGACAGAGTCTCTCTCTGTCACCCAGGCTGGAGTGCAGTGGAGCAATCTTGGCTCACGGCAACCTCCACCTCTCAGAGTCAAGCAATTCTCCCCCAGCCTCTAAAGTAGCTGGGACTACAAGCATGTGCCACCACACTCGGCTCATATTTTTTGCAATTTTAATAGAGACGGGGTTTCACTGTGTTAGCCAGGATGATCTTGATCTCCTGACCTTGTGATTTGCCTGCTTCGGCCTCCCAAAGTGCTGGGATTGCAGGTGTGAGCCACTGCACCCGGCTGACACTCTTATGTACCTAGTTTATCTGCTTATGTCCACTTCTAATATATTCTAATATCCACCAATGATGGTAGAAAAATTGTGTACTATTTACTGATTTCCTGCATTGAAATATGTTAGAAAGTAATTGTTCATATCCAAACACCAAAGGTCCCAATCTGCAGAGTATGATTCTCTTAATAAACAGTTATGTTGATTTTATGACCCAGTTCTCTTCCTAAATATGACCTGAATTCAATGAGAGACCATAAGACAGAATAAATCTTTAATCTTGGCATTAGTGACTGGCAATATAAAACTGCAAATTTTGAACCACTGGCCATCATGACTCCTGTAACACAAATCCAGCTCAGTGGTCATCTCTCTTAAATTGTTCATAACTTCTATTGCTCAATAATATGATTGAATAATTCATGCTACTTTCTTCATTACACAAACATGTTATAAAGATGAGAGTAAACAAAATTCTGAAAATTTTTTCTCTCTATTCCAAGGTTAAAAATGAGCTAGCTACAAGTTACTACAGATTTTAAAAATATTTTAAGTTTTAACACTACATAAAATACATTTAAATAGTAAATATAAATATTAATAGTAAATAGTAAATTAGGATCTATTGATTCTCAAAGGCTAATCTAAAAGGTAATTTCATTTGGATTACCCTACATTATTAAAGCAAAGAACATAATAGTCAACCAGAAATTTAAATGAAATTGTTGCATACTTGTAGCTGGTTGGTTTCACTTTCTTCAAGCCTTTCTTGCTCTTCCTCTGATATCATTGCTAAGACTTGTTCTGCTGAAAAAATTTATACAGTCAGTTAAAATTAACTACTTAGAATAAACTATAATCTTTATAAAAATAGATTAAAACTAATATTTCATTTTATTTTATAAATTGCAAATTTAAAGGAAGCTTAATCTTTAGCAGGATATTTCCTTCTTTAATAAATACTCCTAATTCTTAAAACTTCAAGAAACCACCTGGGGAGACACTACATGTTACCAGGTTGAAGAATAACACACATGCCAAACATTCACTCACAAATCTATCCACCAAACGTAAGTAAACAAAACCATTACAAACAAAACAAATGTTTAAAACGTGAGCCCCTGGGCCTTAAGTGAACATTGGTGGTACCCTGGCAGGATTCCTCCTAGGTCTGTGGTGGTGGTGGACATGCGAAGAGATTCTTCTGCCTGGGGAAATGAGAGGGAAGATTGGAAAGGCCTTTGTCTTGTGGTTTCAGTGCCAGTTTAGCTGCAGCACCAGGTAGATTTATCAGGTTCAGGCCCTGGCTCCTGGACAGTATATGTGGCCCCAGCTGGGGCCTGAAGAAACTCTCACTTCCCCAGTGGAAGGATATAAGACTGGCTGACTTCACCACCAGCTGATTGTATAGCCCTAAGCCCCACAGGCTTTAGCAAACAAAAGCATTAGTCAGGTCACAGTTACATAAGCCTTGAGCAAGGTCCAGTGGTGTGCTGGCTTCAAGTCTGATGCAGTGAAATTCCAGTGGTGGTGGACACAGAGGTGCTTATTTAAATCCTCCCTCAGTCCCAGGTAGCACAGAGACAGACTCCATTCATTTTGGAGATAGTAAGAGAAGAGAACAAGAGCTTATGTCTGGCAATTCAGAGAATTCTTCCAGCTCTTATTGAACAACCAACAAAAGCATGTCTCTATGAGGCTGCAAACATGACAGAATTACTGGGCTTAGAGTCCCTGCCCCCTAATGCAGATATGGGCACAGTGACTAAAAGCATAGACAGTATACCCAAATCTCTTTGAATACCTGGAAAGCCTTCCCTGGGAAGGATGAGTACAAACAAGTCCACACTGTGAAGATCACAAAAAATACTCTTCAATGCCCAGACACAGACAATAACCCACAAACACAAAGATCATCCAGGAAAATTTGACCTCACCAAGTGAACTAAATAAGGCACCAGGGGCCAATTCTAGAGAGACAGAAATATATGACCTTTCAGACAGATAATTCAAAACAGCTGTGTTGAAGAAACTCAAAAATATTCAGGATAGCACAGAGAAAAAAAAATTCCAGAACACTATCAGATAAATTTAGCAAGGAATTGAAATAATTAAAAAGAATCAAGAAGAAATTCTAAAGTTGAAAAATGTGATTGACCTACTGAAAGATGCATAAGAGTCCCTTAATAGCAGAACTGATCAAGCAGAAGAAACAATCAGTGAGCTTGAAGAGAGGTTATTTGAGAAAACACAGTCAGAGGATACAAAAGAAAAATGTATAGAAAAGAATGAAGCATGCCTACAACATATAGAAAATAACCTGATAAGGCAAACCCAAGAGTTAATGGCCTTAGATAGGAGGAAGTGAGATAGATGGGGGCAGAAAGTTTATTCAAAGAAATAACAGAGAACTTCCCAAATCTCAAGAAAGATATCAATATTCAAGTGCAAGAAGGTTATAGAAAACCAAGCAGATTTGACCCAAAGAAAGTTACTTCAAGGAACTTAATAATTAAACTTACAAAGATCAAAAATAAAGAAAAGGTCATTCATCCCTGCAGCAAGCAAAGAGAAACAAATAACATACAATGGAACTGCAATACATCTGGAAGTAGACTTTCTGGGAAACCTTACAGGCCAGGAGAGAGTGGCATGACATATTTAAACACTTTTAACCTAGAATAGTATACCCGGCACAAAATTCTTTTACATATGAAGCAGAAATAAAGACTTTCCCAGACAAACAAAGGCTAAGAATTTTAATCAATACCACAGCTGTCCCACAAGGTAGGCTAAAGAGAGTTCTTCAATATGAAACAAAAGAATGTTAATGAGCAATAAGAAACCACCTGAAATCAGTGAATCTTATAAAACTCACTAATAATAGTAAGTACACAGACAAACAGAATATTACAACACTATAATTGTGGTGTGTAAACTACCATATCTTAAGTAGATTTGAAATCCTCATAGTAACCTCAAATCTAAAAACATGAAATGTACACACACACACACACACACACACACACACACACACACAAGCAGGAATTTAAAACATACCAACAGGGAAAATCACCTTTACTTAAAGGAAAAGTAGGAAAACAAGAAAAAAAACAAGACCACAGAATATTCAGAAAATAAATTACAAAATAACAGGTGTAAGTCCTCACTTATCAATACAAACATTGAATATAAATAACTAAACTCTCCAATCGAAAGACATAAATTGGATGAATGAATTAAAAAACAATAAGACCCAGAGACTCTCCAAGATGGCTGAATAGACACAACTCTGGCGCACAACACCGGGCAAGAGACGCAGAAACCCAGAGATCTCCTAGCTCCAACCAAGGTACCAGGGGCATTTCAGTGGGTCTGGTCCTACAGTGAGCAAAGCCCATGCAAGGCAGAGCAAGGTGGGGAGGGGTGTGCTTCCCCCTCTGGCACTCGAGTCCAGATACAGCGCTTCCCCCAAAGCCTCAGCAATACACAGAACAGGGGATCTTTGCCAGTGAAGCACCAGGAATTACAAGCGTGGAGCTCAGTAATAATCCAGGACGGTGTCCCAGATTGGTGCACAGACCTAAACTGATGCATAAGCCCAAAAGTCAGCCAGGAGAGCCTGTGGACTGAGTGATGGCCCCCTCCCTCTCCTCACCCGAAGAGAGAGGGAGCTGTAAGCAGGATAGGTGGAGCAGTGTGGTGGGGCCCTACCCCATGAGCTGAGAGACAGTAAGCTGAAAGGGAGGGATGGCAGGGTGCGGCTGGGAAGGTCCCTACCCTCCCCCACAAACTCCAGAGGGCTGAAGCTCTGACTCTAGCAGGTTGCACAACCAATGCCACAGTCTGAGCTGAACCATGAATAATCCAGCCCAGTGGAGGAAGGGCACAACCCACCATTAGAGGGGTGGGACTGGGCTACATGTTTTAACAAAAAACACAGGAAGCCTACATAACAACGGGACAGCGTTTTTCATCAACCAACAGGGCATACAGGTCAGTGGAAGAGGCAGGCCTAATCTCCCAGTATGAACAAGAAAGACACAAGAAGCTTCCCTAGTAATCTGAAGGAGTCCCTAGAAACCCAGTAGTGCCCTGACAGGCAGACAAGTGACCTCATCAAGCAGCTGCCTGACACCACAGCCAGGTAAATCCATGAAGGTGGGGAACAAAACAGCGCAAAAAAAGATGAAACCATCAAAGACCAGAACACTTCTTCTCCCTCAAGGGATCACAACACCTCAACAACACAGAATCACAACATGACCGAGAAAGAGTGCGACGAATTGACAGAAACAGGCTTCAGAAGGTGGATAATAACAAACTTTTCTGAGCTAAAGGAACACGTTACGAAGAAACCAAAAACATTGAAAAAAGGTTAGATGAAATGCTATCTAGAATAACCAGCTTAGAGAAGAAACAGGAACACTTTTACACTGTTGGTGGGAGTGTAAATTAGTTCAACCATTGTGGAAAAGAGTGTGGCGATTCCTCAAGGACCTAGACATAGAAATTCCATTCGACCCAGCAATCCTATTACTGGGTATATATCCAAAGGATTATAAAGCATTCTATTATAAGGACACATGCACACGAATGTTCACTGCAGCACTGATTACAATAGCAAAGACTTGGAACCAACCCAAATGCCCATCGATGATAGACTGGACAGGGAAAATGTGGCACATATACACCATGAACTACTATGCAGCCATAAAAAATGATGAGTTTGTGTCCTTTGTAGGGACATGGATGAACCTGGAAACCATCATTCTCAGCAAACGGACACAAGAACAACAAGAACAGAAAATCCAACACTGCATGTTCTCACTCATAGGCGGGTGTTGAACAATGAGAACATGGGGAGGGGAGCTTCACACACTGGGGTCTGTGTAGGTGGAACCAGGGGAGGGACAGCGGGGGGCGGGGAGTTGGGGAGGGATAACATGGGGAGAAATGCCAGATACAGGTAATGGGGAGGAAGGCAGCAAACCACATTGCCATGTATGTACCTATGCAACAATCTTGCATGTTCTTCACATGAACCTCAAAACCTAAAATGCAGTAAAATATCTATATTAAAAAAAGAAAACAAATGGAAAATATTTCTTAATAATGGAACAAGTACCAAAACCTATATGATACCGTGAAAGGAGTACTAACAGAGATGTTTATAGCTATGAGTGCTTGCATCAAAAAGGAGACAAAATTTTATAAAGAACCTAACATTGCAACTTAAAAAATCAGAAAAGCAAGAGCAAACCAAACCCAAAAATAGTAGAAGAAAAGAAATAACAAAGATCAAAACAGAAATAAATGAAATTGAAATAAACAAAACAATACAAAAAATCAACATAACAAAAACTTGGTTTTTTGAAAAGTTACATAAAATTGACAGACCTTTAGTCAGACTAAGAAAAAAGAGAGAGGACAAAAATAATAAAATCAGAGATGAAAAAGCAATCACTTAAAAACAAGCAATGAAGAAAGTATTTCCTATTTAACAAAAGGTGCTGAGAAAACTAGCCATATGCAGACAATTGAAACTGGATCCCCTTCCTTACATATTATATAAAAATCAACTCAAGATGGATTAAAGACTTAAATGTAAAACTCAAAATTATAAAAACTCTACAAGAAAATCTACATAATAGCATTCAGGAAATAGGCATGAACAAAAATTTTATGACGAAATCACCAAAAGCAATTGCAACAAAAGCCAAATTTGACAAATGGGGTCTAATTAAGCCAATGAGCATCTGTACAGCAAAATAAACTATCATCAGAGTGAACAGGCAACCTACGGAATGGGAGAAAATGTTTGCAATCTACTCATCTGACAAAGGTCATATCCAGAATTTACAAGGAACTTAAACAAATTTACAGGAAAAAAACAAACAACCCCATCAAAAAGTGGGCAAAGAACATGAGCACACACTTCTCAAAAGAAGACATTTATGTAGCCAACAAACACATGAGAAAAAGCTCAACATCACTGATCATTAGAGAAATGCAAATCAAAACCGCAATGAGATACCATCTCACATCAGTCCGAATGGCGATTATTAAAAAGTCAAGAAACGACAGATGCTGACAAGGCTGTGGAGAAATAGAAATGCTTCTACACTATCGGTGGTAATGTAAATTAGTTCAACCATTGTGGAAGACAGTGTTGTGATTCTTCAAGGATCTAGAACCAGAAATACCGCTTGACCCATCAGTCCCATTACTGAGTATATACTCAAAGGAATATAAATTATTCTATTATAAAGATGCATGCACATGTATGTTTATTGCAGCATTATTCACAATAGCAAAGACATAAAACCTACCCAAATGCCCATCAATGATAGCCTGGATAAAGAAAACTTGGTATATATACACCATGAAATATTTAACACACATTCAGAAAAAGGAAAATGAGATCATGTCCTTTGCAGGGACGTGGTGAAGCTGGAAGCCATCATCCTCAGCGAACTAACACAGACACAGAAAATCAAACATTGCATGTTCTCATTCGTAAGTGGGAGAGGATTTAACAATGAGGACACATGGACACAGGGAGGGGAACAACACACACTGTGGCCTCTCAATGGGGACAGGGAAGGGAGAGCAACAGGACAAATAGCTAATGCATGTAGGGCTTACTACCTAGGTGACAGGTTGATAGGTGCAGCAAGTCACCATGGCACACATTAACAAACTTGCACCTTCTGCACATGTATCCCAGAACTTAAAGTAATATTTAAAAAAAAAAAAAAAAAAGAAAAGAAAAGAAAAAGCAGTCATTACAACTGATACTGCAGAAATTCAAAGATCATTAGAGGCTACTGTGAAAAACTATATACCAATAAATTGGAAAACCTAAAATAAATGAATAAATTCCTAACCACACACAACCCACCAAGATTGAACCATGAAGAAATCCAAAACCTGAACAGACTAAGAACAAGTAATGAGACTGAAGCCAGCAAAGTCTAGGGGCCGAGTGAAGTACCCCAGCAAGGCCTGCGACCTGATGGCATCACTGCTAAATTTTACCAAACATTTAAAGAAGTAATACTAATGCTACTCAAACTATTCTGAATGATAGAAGAGAAGGGAATAATTCGAAACTCACTATTCAATGCCAGTATTACCCTGATGCCAAAATAAGACAAAGACACATCAAAAAAAAGAAAACTACACACCAATATCTCTAATAAGCATTGATGCAAAAAATCTTCAACCAATACTAGCAAAACAAATTCAATGACACATTTTAAAATTTTCTTCATAAGCATGTAAAATGTATCTCAGAAATGAAAAGATGATTCAATATATGCAAATCAATCAATGTGATATAGCATATCAACAGAATGAAGAATAACAATCATATGATCACTTCAACTAATGCAGAAAAAAAGCATTTGGTAAAATTCATCATCCCCTCATAATAAAAACCCTCAAAAAACTGGGTATAAAAAGAACATACCTCAACACAATAAAAGTCATATACAACAGACCCATAGGTAGTATCATAATGGGGAAAACCTGAAAACCTTTCCCCCAAGATCTGGAACACGACAAGAATGCCCACTGTCACCAATGTTATTCAACATAGTTCTGAAAGTTCTAGCTAGAGCCACTAAACAAGAGAGAGAAACAAAGAGCATCTAAATAGGAAAGGAAGAAATCAAATGATATAATGATACAATCTCATATTTGGAAAACCTAAAGACATCATTAAAAAACTATTAGAACTGATAAATTCAATAAAGTTGCAGGATACAAAATCAACATACAAAAATCAGTAGCATTTTTAGATGCCAAAAGTTAAGCTGAAAATAAAATCAAGAAAGTAATCTATCTCATTTACAAGAGGTACAAATAAAATTAAATACCTAAGAATTAACATAATCAAGAACATACAAGATCTCTACAATGAAAACTGTGTCTTTGGTGAAAGAAATTGAACAGGACACCAAATAATGGGAAGATATTTTATTTTCATAAACTGGAAGAATCAGTATTTTATAAATGTACATACTACCCAAAGAAATCTACAGATTTAATGCAATCCCTATCAAAATACCAATGACATTCCTCATAGAAATAGAAAAAGAACTATCCTAAGTTTATATGGAACCACAAATGACCCTGGATTGCCAAAGCTATCTTGAGCAAAAAGAAAGAAACTGGAAAAAGCACACTCATTACCTGACTTCAAATTATACTACAGCTATAGTAACCAAAACAGCATGGTACTGCCATAAATACAGACATATACACCAACACAACAGGATAGAGAAGCCAGAAATAATTCCACATACCTACAGTGAACTCATGCTTGATTGCATACACTGGGGAAGAACATACACTGGGGAAAAAGACAGTCTATTCAACAAATGGTGTGGGAAAACTGGATATCCATATGCAGAAGAATGAAATTACACCCCTTTCCCTCACCATATACAAAAAGCAGATCAGAATGGATTAAAGACTTAAATCTAAGACCCCAAACTATAAAACTACTAGAAGAAAACATTGGAGAGACTCTCCAGGGCATCACTGTGGGCAATCATTTTTTGAGTAATACCCTACAACCACAGGCAACAAAAGCAAAAATAGACAAACAGGATTACATCAAGTTAAAAAGTTTCTGTACAGCAAAGGATACAATCAACAAAGGGAACAGAACACCCACAGAAGGGGAGAAAATATTTGCAAGCTACAAATCTGACAAGGGATTAATAACCAGAATACACAAAGAGCTCAAACAACTCTATGAAGGAAAAAATCAAATAAATCAATTTTAAAATGGGCAAAAGATTTGAATAGACATTTCTCAAAAGAAGATATACAAATGGCAAACATGTATATGAAAAGGTACTCAACATCACTGATCATCAGAAAAATGCAAATCAAAAGTACAATGAGATATCATTTCAACCCAGTTAACATGGCTTATATCCAAAAGACAGGCAATAACAAATGCTGATGAGGATGTGGAGAAAAGGGAAACCTCGTATGTTGTTGGTGGGAATGTAAATCAGTACAACCATTATGAACAATAGTTTGAAGGTTCCCCAGAAACCATATGATCCAGCCATGTTACTGCTGGATATATACCCCAAAAAAAGGAAATCAGCATATCAAAGAGGTATCCGTACACCCATGTTTATGGCAGCACCATTCACAACAGCCAAGATTTGGAAGCAACCTAACTCTTTCACAACAGACAAATAGATCAAGAAATTGTGGTGTATTTACACAATAGAGTATTAACTGGCCGTAAAAAAAAAAAAAAAATCACATCCTGTCATTTGCAACAGCATGAATGGAACTGGTGACCATTATGCTGGCTGAAATAAGCGAGGCACAGAAGAACCAACTTTGCATAGTCTCATTTATTTTTGAGAACTAAAAATTAAAACAACTGAACTAATGGAGATAGAGTATAATAATGATCACCAGAGGCTGGGAAGGGTGGTGGGGCGTGTTAGGGGAGAATGTGAAGATGGTGCCAAAAAATAGAGAGAATAAATAAGATCTAGCATTTGACAGCTCAACAGTGTGGCAATAGTCAATAATAATTTAATTCTACATTTAAAAATTACTAAAACAGTATAATCGGATTGTTTTTAACACAGAGGATAAATCCTTGAAGTGATGAATATCCTATTTACCCTGAAGTGATTATGATACATTGTATGCCTGTATCAAAATATCTCATGTACTCAATAGCTATCATCTCAATATGTATCTCACAGCTATCATCCCTCACTTTTTTATATGCCTACTCTGTACCCAAAAATTAAAAATATACTTTAAAATTTAGTAGAAACATCCCTACGTAGTAATGTGGTATACTAGTCTCTACTTCATATTAGTACCTTATTGATGATTTCCAAAATGACTGCTGTGTATGTACCCTGTTACTAATATCTGAAATGTTTTTTTACAAATTTATTTTTTTCTTTTAAAACAGGTGGCTATGTGAAGTCTTCCTTGATTCTGGTGATTTTTAAAAATTAATACCTTGGGGCTGCCTTAGTATTTTGTTGATTTTCCTACTGCATCTTTACCACCTGAACTTTACATTATTGCTTTACATGACTGTTCCCTTTACTGCTACACAGTAGGGGACAACTTGCAAATCATCTTTGTATAAACAGCCTTTACGTATTTTACTCAGCAATTATTTATTGAGTCCTGCTAAATGTCAGGCACTAGGACTTAAAGAATAAAAATGAAGTATATAGAAATGACTTTTCTAGAGATCATGCCTGAGTTGACCAAGAGTAAAGCTAGCCAGATTAAAAGGGGTAGAGGACAAAAAAGAGTGAGAGCATGCCAGGCAGCAGCAAGAGAGGGAAAGAAGCCTGAATGAGTAAATGTATTTGCCTGCAGTAGAGTAATGGACCAGCAGGGCATGAGCCACAGTTCGGTAATGCCAGAGAAGGGGCATCCAGGGAAAAGGGCTGAAGATGGAGAGTTGGGAAGAAGTCAGATTATAAAATCTTTGTGTGGCATTTTAAGATGCTTGGATATTAATGTTCTTAAGAGTGGCCTCTGGTTCCATTTGAACTGGAGATAGATCACTCCAAATGCTAAAATTAATATTCCTAGTGAATACATTAACACAAGGTGATGGCTCATGTGGACACAGTGGAGGAGATACTATGTAGCAAATTCTCAATGATTCCCATCAACACTTAGAAAGCCAATTCTATAATAAATAAAGTCATATGAATTATAAGAAATCACTAAATATTTGGTTTTGATAGGTGCTTTTTAAAGTTATAGTACGTATCATTATAACTATTACTTGTGAATTGATAGCTGTAAAAACAAAGCAAGATCGGCTGGATGCGCGTGCACCTGGGGGAAGGCCGCTGCCGCCCGGAGCAGGAGGAGGGGGAGAGCGCGGCTGGCGGCGACTCAGCCATAGAGCCGGGTGGCCAGGGCAGCGTGCTTGCCCAGTCCCCGGTGAGCGTCGTGCGCAGGGAGGGCACTCGGGGCGGGAAGCCGGCGGGCCGGGGCCACGGCCGTCCCCCGAGTGGCGCTCCTCCTCCCCCGCGGGAGCGGGTCCCTTTCCCGTCGGGGAGAGTGGGGCCGGGGCCCAGGGGACTCCGGGCCACGGAGAGCGGGAAGAGGATGGACTGCGCGGCCCTCCCTCCGCCGGATGGAAGAAGGAGGAAGTGATCCGAAAATCTGGGCTCAGTGCTGGCAAGAGCGATGTCTACTACTTCAGTCCAAGTGGTAAGAAGTTCAGAAGCAAGCCTCAGTTGGCAAGGTACCTGGGAAATACTGTTGATCTTAGCAGTTTTGACTTCAGAACTGGAAAGATGATGCCTAGTAAATTACAGAACAGAGACTGCGAAACGATCCTCTCAATCAAAGTAAGTTTGTGTGCACTTTTCTGCTCTAGCTGAGCTGGAGCACTCATCGTTCTGCACCATGGCATGCGCTTTCAAGACTGCTTGCTCATTTGCTGTTTGCTCTGCTTGGAATGTGCTTACCCTCTTCCCCTCCATCTGGCTAACTCCTACTCATCCAAGACCCAGCTCCATTGTCTCCACCTCTGGGAAGCCTGCCCTGCATACTCCGGGCAGAACCAATTCCTTCTTCCATAATGCTTCCCTGGTGCTTTGCCACTGTATTTGTGACTGTTTTGTCTGCTTCAGCTAGACTGTGAGCTCCATGAGGGCAGGGATCATGTCTGTTTTTGTTTTTGTATATGTAGCCAAAGCCTAGCACATGGTCGGTACTTAATAAATATTGCTTTATGTTTATTTGATTTACTGTCCACCTCATTTGGGAAGTATATAGTGGTAATAAATGTTTATTAAATAAATTAATTATATACCGGAAAACAACAACAACAACAACAACAACAACAAAGCAAGATCTCAACCTAGTTTTCCATCCAGTCCCTAAATTCTAAATATATTCCTGGTACTCACTCTCAAGTTTCTGTTAAATACTACCCTAAAACAAAATCACTCTTTCTTCCAATTCTCTTTGTTGTTCATTTGCTGCTTTGGTTAAAGAAAGAATATAAATGGCCTTCTAGAAGGTGTTCTGTTTGGTTCTAGGTTGCAGAAGGGGAGTAAACACAAAGTACCCCAAATCATTTTTTTAAGTTACAACTCAGGTAATATGAAGCCAAGCAGAGGTACTCTAGGACTGAATTCTGTGTCTATTACCTTCTTTGATCCCTTTGTCTTCTGATAACTTTGATTCACACAGGTTGTGGACAGTGTCATTCTCAAACATAACTACAACTCCAGTATTCAACTTTTCTTCATCTATTAAGTTTGTCCGTCTCGGTTCCATGGATGCCAACTTCTTTTCTGTCATTGATGGTGATTCAGACAGACATTTATCATCACCTTTCAAATGTTCAGATCTTTGACAAGTCTTCTCTTTGAGGTACAAACTAGTAGAATGCCAGTCTGAAAAATATGAAGATAAAGTTTTCATTTATTAGGATGTAAATACCACAAGTTTGACTAACTTGTATATATTCCTTCTTCAAAGAAGCAGTCCCATGTCTTCTTCTTTCTGAAAAACACACTGTTCAGTCAGGGCTTATTATACTTTACACATCCTATGCTTACAAGTCATTTAGGTAAGTCTCAAGAGCTATCATCTCTCACTTTTCTCTACATTTGTATTTTACTATTACTTACTTTGATTCACTTACCATTACATATTTTGCCTTCTGTGAGAACTTGGTTTATTAATACTTAAGGTTCTTCACATCAGGTTTTAAAAATTCTTAATAATTAAGATTCTTTATATGAATTTTTATTAACAAATTTACATATAGCCATTTTAAATTTAAATATATATGACAGTATTGTGTTATATGTGTTCTAAAGATATGGGTTTTATAAAAACTTCTAATGAATACATTTTAAATAAGAAACTACTTTAATTACAATGTGATAGTCTTTCCTCCATGCACCTATATCTTCAGAATTCACTTTTTAATAGGCCTGGGATAAATATCATAAATTTATATTAAAATGGTAGGCTTAAAGGACCTAATTCTTCCCATGTAAAAATAGAGTCAGTAGATACCAAGTGCACAGTGTTATCAGACAGAAAATGAATATATAACAAAAATATTTTCCTATTTTCTCTACAAATAAAATTATCAAACTTTTTTTAAGACAAGGGAAAGAAAAAAAATAGAAGTGACAACTTAAAGGCCATTTCATCATCAAGAGCCCGTATGTATGGTTTAAAATCATGCTTCAAATTGTGATCTGAGAATCTCTGGAGTTCAAGATCCAATCAGAAGACCCAAAAGATCAAATAACATAAAATGTTATTTTCCATTATCATTCTCATTCTCTTAGAAATGTAAAGTGGAGTTTTTCAGAGATGTCATAAGACATAACCTCATAGTTCTAATGGTCAACGGGTTATAGTTCTAATGGCTATTAAAATGTATGACTATGCATGCTTGTATTTTTACATTTTTAGTTTTAATTTCTAAAACAGTAAGTATCAATGGATATAACCCACTTAAACAAAAGCTCTATGGAATCTGCAATCTTTTTTTTTTTTTCAGGATAAACAGGGGTTAATTAAATCAGGTCCAGTCATATGATAGATAACTTAAAATAAATTAAACCAGAGCTACTTATGTCAATATGGATTGATCTCAGAAATATAATGCTGACCAAACAAAAGAAATTTGCAGAATGGCACGTCTAATATATAACCACTTATATCCAAGTTCAGGACATGAAACATTCTAAATATTATTTATGACTATACACGTATGTAGTAAAAATGTTTTAACAGTAAATATAAATAATAAACACCTCATATAGCATGTTGGTTACATCTGTGAAATAATTTTTAATTGTATAAAAGGACCCAAAGGCCAACAAGTTTGAGAACTGGTGTACTTAAAGACTGTCTACCAAATGGGCATTAAGAAATGATTAATTACTTTCTTCATTTTTAATAATCAAAGATACACACACACAGTTTGCTAATTAGAACATTTGATTGGCTTAAGATCAGTGTAACCACACTATGATCTAATAATTAAACTTAAAAGTGACATGTTAGCTTTTTTCTAGGTAAAACAGAATTCCCATAAGCATTTTAAACACAAAAAAAATCTTAGAGTCTCACAATTTATCTCTGTGAATCTCTAATATAGGGATTCCAAACTGGGAACTTTAGGGTATCAAAACATAAAAGTTAAAATATCTGAGTTAAAGCTTACATTTTTAAAAAATCCTTTTATTTTGTTTATTATACTTTAAGTTCTGAGGTACATGTGCAGAACACGCAGGAATGTTACATAGGTATACGCGTGTCATGGTGGTTGGCTGCATGTATCACCCCCCCGTCATTTACATTAGGTATTTCTCCTAAATTATAGATGTGGATGGCATGCCAAATACATGTATTCATCTATGTGCATAAAGCATACCTTGACATTGTCAAGTGCCTCCTTCATTTTTAATTCCTTCTAAGCACTAAAGGAGACAGGAAGAGTGAGAAATCTTTGCTCCACTTCTCTGACAAGTTTTGGTATTGAAAGTTCATTTTATATTCTGCCTATTTTTTTTTTTCTGTTGTTGTTGTTGTTGTTTTTACGGAGTTTCGCTCTTGTTACCCAGGCTGGAGTGCAATGGAGCGATCTCGGCTCACCGCAACCTCCGCCTCCTGGGTTCAGGCAATTCTCCTGCCTCAGCCTCCTAAGTAGTTGGGATTACAGGCATGTGCCACCATGCCCAGCTAATTTTTTGTATTTTTAGTAGAGACGGGGTTTCACCATGTTGACCAGGATGGTCTCTTGACCTCATGATCCACCCGCCTCAGCCTCCCAAAGTGCTGGAATTACAGGCTTGAACCACCGTACCCGGTCCCATTCTGCCTATTTTTAAAATACCTGACTCTTCCTTTTCCTCTACAATGATTTTATTTTACCGCTCTCTACTATATATGCTTGCTTCGTTTCCCTTCATTTACTACCTGTACAAACTGCTTTCCTTATTTTTCATTCCCACTTTGTTCTATTAGACTTTTATTCAAGACAAGGTCTTACTGTGGCTCAGGCTGGCATGCAGTGGCAAGATCACAGCTCACTGAAGCTGCCAGCTCCCAGACTCAGCCAATTCTCCCACTGTAGCCACCTGAATAGCTAAATATAGATACACACACAACTGTATGTGGCTAATTTTTGCATTATTTGTTCATATGGGGTTTCACTGTGTTGTCCACACTGGTCTGAAACTTCAGGACTCACTGGTACTCCCAATTCAGTCACCAAAAGTGATGAGATTGAAAGTGTGAGCCACAATGCCAAGCCATCAATTATTTCTTCTTTTACTCACTTGCTCTTCCTTCTTTGCTGGCGTTTCTCAGATTTCAGAATTTCTTGAATTGCAACCAATAATTCAGCCCCTTTATCAACATTCTGAATTTAATCTGTTCTTGACACATGGTAAGACTTATTATCATTCCACGTCACTTTTTCTTTATTATGCAATTAATAAGAGATTTATTTGGTAAAAAGAACAAATTACTAATTATGACTCCAAATAAACATTCTAACAAATGACATTTTTTATGAAATATAGTTTTTACCTGCCACTTGGTCATATAATAAATATTTTGACTCAGAATCTTCAGCGCCAGATAAATTAGCAAAAGACATTGGTGAAAGACACTTAGAGATGCTCTGTTAAAACAAATCATAGCAATGTATTTAAATTAAAAATGAAACGATAATGAGTTACAAAAAAATGTCCCAATCACTTTCTTTTAAAAATCTGAATTTCTTCCTTCAAATGACTTAAAAATTTAAAAATTATGTGCTGACAAGGAAAACTTTTCTACAGAGAACTTTACTTAGGCTTTCTAGATCATGCTTATGTTTCATCTTGATATGGCTATGGCCTCTGTACACTGAGATTGGAAGGCCACAGAAATATATTCACAAGCTATACAGTACCTTTATGTGCATATCACAGAAAGAAGCTAACTTAAATATCTAACTCAATTTTAAATTCCACATGGAAGATGAAAGGACATTTAAATAATTATGTACTATACTTGCTATATTATTATAGCATTAAATATTTTAAAGATTTCTAGTTATATAATTTTTTAGTGTTAAAAAGTTTAGTACAATAAACTGTGGAGTATGTCATGTTGAATATAAACAGGATATGGTAGAAGCTGCTTTATTTAGGTAACCAAGAGCTTCAAAATAATCTGCATCATTTTTCAAAAATTCTTACTGATACAAAGAATGGTTGAATAAAATAATAAAATCATTTAAAAACTTGTCTTTAGGTTACCTTTAAATAAAAGCAAGCAAATATTAGATATCATAAGTAACTCTCTCCCTATTAAGAAATAACTTCAAAGCATAACAAGTCTTAACAAAGGAATAAGAACATTATGTATGATGCATCTAAAATGTGCCAGGTACTTAATTTCACATTTTCTTTTCTACACATTATATCACTATAAAGCAACTGCACATAATTACTGTACTTTATGGCACAAAAAAAAAAGTAATTCCTTATGAGCACATGCTGAAATGAGGAGGTAATATAAAGCATCCTCTTTTAGTATCATTCAATGCTTATATTCTAGAATCACAACCACAACAATGACAACAGACAATACCTCAGAATTCAGACATGATTCTGTACCTTCCTCTTCCCCAGCTCCTAATACAGATGTTCTACCTAAAAAACAATATTCACAGGCACATTCATGAGAACATTTATCATTGTGTATTTTTTTTTTAATTTTATTTTGAGAGGGAGTCTCACTCTTGTTGCCCAGGCTGGAGTGCAATGACACAGTCTCGGCTCACTGCAACCTCTGCCTCCCAGGTTCAAGCAATTTTCCTGCCTCAACCTCCCGAGTAGGTGGGCTTACAGACATGCGCCACCATGCCTGGCTAATTTTGTATTTTTAGTAGAGATGAGATTTCTCCATGTTGATCAGGCTGGTCTTGAACTCCCGACCTCAGGTGATCCACCCGCCTCATGCTCCCAAAGTGCTGGAATTATGGGCATAATCTGAGGCCTGACCTCAGAAGTAATTTTAAAGGGTCGAACACAGTGGTTCATGCCTGTAATCCCAGCACTTTGGGAGACCAAGGCAGGTGGATCACATGAAGTCAGGAGTTCAAAACCAGTTTGCCAACATGGTGAAACCCAATCTATACTAAACATACAAAAAAAATTAGCTGGGCATGGTGGTGCACCCCTGTAATCTCAGCATTTTGGGAGGCTGAGGAAGGAGAATTGCTTGCACCTGGGAGGCAGAGGTTGTGGTGAGCTGAGATCACACCACTGCACTCCAGCCTGGGCAACAAGAGTGAAACTCCATCTCAAAAAAAAAAAAAAAAAGTCATTTTAAGAAGTTTTCTCTGGTTATTAGAACATACTAGTGCTCGTGTTTTCAAAGAGGCATTCTGTCAATTGACTTGTTCTGTGATATACAGCTTTTACCTTTTTCTCGCCCATTTACTATATTATATTTTGTCTTACAGTCTGTAGTCCCAGACACATGACTGCCACCATTAGCTGTGTGATTCTTGGAGATCTTCTGTAAAAATTAATAACAACAATGAGTTTCAACAAGATGTAAAAGAAGTAGTAGTTACATAAAGATTTCCCAAACACTTTCTTTTAGAGAAAGTGTTTATCATTAAGATAACTTCAATTTGGGAACCTAAATTATTTAAAAGATAAACTTACATAGGTTCTCTAAATCAAACTTATTTTTTATGTTCACACAGCTATTGTCTCTACACACCCAGACTAAAAGGCTACAAGAAATAGATACACAGGCTAAACAATAACTTAGGTGCATACTGCAGCAAGAGACTAACTTCAAAATACCTAACTCTACCCTACATTCCCAACCAAACATAAGAGACCACTTAAAATACTATGTAACACACTTGCTATTACACTTAAAGCATTACATATTTTAAAGATTTCTGGTCATAGAATCTGTAAATGTTAAAACAGCACAATAAGAAACTGTGGAGTGTGGGATGTTGCATTTAAACAGAACATGGTAGAAACGGCTTTATTTAGGTAAACAAGAGCTTGGAGAAATAAACACAGTTTTTGATACCAGTAAAATGGTTGAAAAAAATTACAAAGCAATGAGAAAACTTTTAGATTATGTCTGCATATAAGCAAGCAAATATTAGATATAAGCAACTCTCCTCCAGTAATGAAATAACTTCAACAAAGTATACTGAGCATCAGTATATAAAACAGAACAAGAACATTCACTTGTGAAGCATCTAAAATGTACCAGGCAACTTCATTTCACATTTTCTTTTCTATATATTATACTAATACAAATAATGATGATGATGATGATGGTCACCCCACTTTCTTGTCATTCCAGGATGTTAACAAGAAAATGAACAGATGAGATCCATTGTTTCCTCTCTGTCCAGAATGTCCTCCTCCTAGACTTTCCCATGGCTGGCTCCTTTCATCCTTTAGTTGACAGTTTCAATGTCACAAACAGAAACATCTCTGACTACAGAACTCTGCTGTCACTCCCATCCCCATGCTAACTACGAACCTCTTCAATAATCTCTAATCTACCTTCTCTTTTTTTCTTAATAGGAAGGACGTTCAACTTAGAAGACTAGGTTATTTACTTGTTTTTCTCTTCTTGCTGCTGTAACCTATGCCTCCATCATCTAAATTCAGTCTCTCACTGCCTAGCAAAGTTAAGTGTTCAACAGCAGAAATTCACTTTAGGTCAAAACACAAAATACTGTGGGAATGTCTCAAGTGTCAAACAACTAGATTCCTAGAAGATTTCTCTAATAATAGCCTGCTGAAACTACATGTTCCCCAAATTAGAAATTCGCATGTCCACTCTGACTTTCCCAATCTTTTCTTGATGCTACTGTCATTTTATTGTCCTCCAGGTTTACATGAAGCATCCTCAATACTTATTAAGCCACCAAACATCCCTGTGATCACTTTATCATGCATTAGTGTACCCACTTTCAATTTTACAAAATGCTTTCCAAATTTTTAGTGCATTTGTTCATTATGCATTCCTAAGAGGCACATACTAATACCCTTTTTATGAAGGTCGTCACTTGATCTTTCAAATAGGCTAAATAATTTTTACCAGAAATTCATAGCTAGTAAGTAAAAGCACCAGGATAACAACATGTCTTTTGACCAACTTGGTACTGGTATCATGATACAACAACTGCTTCTAGAAAGCCATGCCCTTTCATCTCTTTCTATTGTCACCTTAGAATAGTCTTCATTTATCATAAAGTTACTCAATGTTTTCTTTTTTTGAATATGATTTCTACTTAATAAAACACCACTAAACCAAACTATTGTGTTTACAGCTTCACTTATTTACAACTCCCCATGCTTTTGCTTCTTCTGAAATGTTTTGGCAGATCTATACTAGACAATTCAAATATGGTAGTACTTTCAAGTTCCAGGCATTATCTTTTCAGGTTTCAAATTGTACAAAACTACAGTCCAAACTCTTTCTCTCTGAATCTCATTAGCACTTTTACACATCCAGGTAGACCACAGAATCATGCATTTAGCCATATACTGACATGGAACAGTTTTTTTAGTTTCTAGATAAACTTAATTTTAGAGCCCAAACTGATTCCTTGTGACTTCTAAGCCTTATATTTTTTGTGCTATATGATACCAGCTTTTTACACAAATTCTCCAAATTAACAGAATTGTACTATGCAGCAGTGATATACTTTGTACATAATTACTGTACTAGTAATGGGCTGATTATGGATCTGCAAGAAAATAATTTTTTTTTTTTAAGACAGAGTCTTGCTTTGTCACCCAGGCTGGAGTGCAGTGGTGCCATCTCAGCTCACTGAAACCTCCATCTCCTGGGTTCAAGTGATTCTCCTGCCTCAGCCTCCTGAGTAGCTGGGATTACAGGTGAACACCACCACACCCAGCTAATTGTTGTATTTTTTTCAGTAGAGACAGTTTTGCCATGTTGACCAGGCTGGTCTCGAATTCCTGACTTCAAGTGATCTGCCTGCCTCGGCCTCCCAAAGTGCTGGGATTTCAGGCATGAGCCACCACGCCTGTCCAAAAATAATTATTTATGAGTATATTGCAGAGGTGCAAAAGTGAAGTGAAAGCATCCTCTTTTATGTTGTAACATCACTGAAAACTTATTTTCTAAAATAGTAACTACAGCAATAACCATAGATAATACCTTGGTGTTCAAATGTGATTCTATCTCTTCCTTTCGTCCTGATTTTACTATGGATGGCATATCTATAAAATGTTATACATAGATACATACATGAGAAAATTTATCACTAAATTGTACATGAATTTTATATACATATACAAGTTTGTCTTCACCCATAAATATTTCAGTGAAACAAAAATAACAGGAAAAAAAAAAAAGAAAAAAGAATTTCAGGGAATTGAAGAATTGGAGTAGTTTTAAGAAAAAGTTGGTAGTATAAAGACAGAAAAAATGATTGAAAAGAAGTGAATATTATGTTTGGATCTACAGTTTGGTGGTTTTCTATTCAAAGTACTTAATATACACTTTTTTCCGAGACATTCACTAACTTACCACCTCTAATTTTTTTAATAGAAATTAAATTATCATTATTTGTGTGCTTTTGTGGAGCACCCTCAATAATACCCATACCATTTTGTCTTTTTCCATTTGCTTGCTCTGCTGCTTTCTCCTATTAAAAAGAAAAAACAGCAACTTCAGAAAACATTGTATTTACTCACTCACCCACTCTGTCAATAAGACAACAAAAATTTACTGTGTCTATCAAATCGTAATCAATATTTGGGGATAAGCTAAAAATATAAATAAAATTCAGATCCTACCTTATATTTCAGTGAGGTAGAGATATATGAAAGGTAATAAAAACAGAAAAGTATAATCCATGAGTTCTACAACTAAAGGAATAAAGTACAGTACAGGCACAAGGAACAGAACAGTCAATTCTACATGGGAAGCTCAGGAAATGCTGCAAAGACAGACCCATATTTGAAGACCAAGTACGCAGTGAGGGTAGGAAAGGTTTCTAGACAGAGAAGCATGAGCAAAATCATGACGCGTGAAATGACAGGGTACTGAAGGATAGCAAAATAACGTGGTAAAAGTGGAACACAGAAGGAATGGAAAGGAGAGACAAAATGGGAGAATCGGGCCAAACCACAAAAAGATACGGCCCACACTAGAATGGGACCTTTTCCTATCATGTAATGGGGAACCATTCAAAAGCAGAGGAGTTATATATCATTATAAAAACATTTTATAAAAGTCACGTTGGCAGCAACAAAAAGATAAAGATGAACATGGCATGGGAGGAAATTAGACAAGAGCATTTCAAAATTATGAGTCAGAGAGTGAATTACGGTAATGAGATATAAAAAACGCTATGCAGGTAGAAAATAAAGAATTTGCAAGTGACTGAACTGATGATTTGAGAAAGAGCTGAAATGTAGAATTTTTCCTGCTTCAGTGTTTCAGTGCTACGTACTAGGTGTTATTTCCTAGGAAGGTGAAACCAGATGAGAGAGTAGACTGCAAAAAGTCAGGAAAGGGTCAGGAAAGGGTCAAGGACAATGTCTTCAGTGTGGGACACAACAAATTTGAGGCACCCAGAAAGTAAGAGTGGATGACCTTACTCAGGAAAAGCATATAATGTGAAGAGAAGGAATATTTTTAAATTATACTAAACTCACAGAATTAAATAATGGAAACCTATACACTTCTCTGAAATTTCTAAAGTGAAAGCAAGAGAAAAAAATCTTGAGATTCAAAATTTTAATTACACATTTCAACATTTGTTTCAAAGATATAAAATATACTTTTACTAATATACACAAATATTTATTTCTGAAATATTATGGTAATATGCATTTTAAATTGAATGAAAAGATGTCATTCTAAAACATCAACTCAAGATGCTGCTCAAGTAGGACCCCATATTCACATGAGGAGAGAAAAAAAGGACTAAAAATTAAGTCAGGCCAGGTACCGTAGCTCACTCCTGTAATCCCAACACTTACGGAGGCAGAGGTGAGAGGATAGCTTGAGATCAGGTGTTTGAGACTTCCCTGGGGTATATAGTAAGACCCCATTCTCCACACAAAAAAATCAAGTCAGCAGAATTGCTAAGTTTTAGAAATGCAATAATTTATGTGTAAAGTTTAACAACTATGAATATTAAAGTTAATAAAGCTTCCTGACAATAGCATAATGTGTCTTTGTTGCCAGAGATGTTTTTAAAATTAGAAAATCATCTTCTAGAGATAATTGTTGATACTTCCTTAGAAATCTTAACTTTCTTGTAATCCTATGATAACAGGTAGTTTATTTTAGAAAATCATAAATTTTGGTTGCATTTTGATATATGCATATATGTCTATTATGTACTGATGTTATTAGAAATGAGAATATCTCCAGAAATAATTTCTAAATTTATTTCATTTACTTTAATATTTTTATTTGTTTATTTTTGTGGGTGCGTAGTAAGTGTACATATTTATAAGGTACATGAGATGTTTTAATACAAGCATGCAATGTGAAATAAACACATCATGGAGAATGGAGTAACCATCCTCTCAAGCATTTATCCTGTGAGTTGCAAGCAACCCAATTATATTCTTTGAGGCATTTATTCTGTGAGTTGCAGGCAATCCAATTAAATTCTTTAAGTTATTTAAAAATATACAATTATTATTGACTATACTCACCGTATTGTGCTAACAATAGTAGGTCTTATTCATTCTTTCTATTTTTTGTTACTATTAATCATCCCCAACTTCTGCCAAACCCTATTACCCTTCCCAGCCTCCGATAAACATCCTTCTACTCTCTAAGCCCATACATTCAATTGTTTTGATTTTTAAAACCCAGAAATAAGTGAAAACATGCAATGTTTGTTTTGTAAATGATTGGATCTCTTTTCTTGTTTGTTTGTTTTTTGAGACAGAGTCTCACTCTGTAGCCAGACTAGAGTGCAGTGGCACAATCTCGGCTCACTGCAACCTTCACCTCCATGCAATCTCCACCTCCAGGGTTCAAGCAATTCTCCAGCCTCAGCCTCCCAAGTAGCACACCACCACTCCTGGCTAATTTTTGTATTTTTAGTAGAGACAGGGTTTCACCATGTTAGCCAGGATGGTCTTCATCTCTTAACCTCATGATCTGCCCACCTGGGCCTCCCAAAGTGCTGGTATTGAGCCACTGCACCTAGCCAGATCTCATTTTTTTTTTATGGCTAAACAGCACTCCATTGTAGATCTATCTGTACCACATTTTCTTTATCCATTAATCTGTTGATGGAACCTTGGTTTTTATCAAATCTTAGCTATTGTAAATGGTGCTGCAACAAACACAGAAGTGCAGATATCTCTTTGATATACTGATTCCCTTTCTTTTGGATATGTACACAGCAGTGGGATTGCTGGATCAGATTGTAGCTCGATTTTTAGTTTTTTGAGGCATGTCTGAACTGTTCTAACCATAGTGGTTGTACTAATTTACATTCCCATCCATAGTGTACAAGGGTTCCCTTTTCTTCACATCCTCACCAGTATTTCTTGTTGCCTATCTTTAGGATATAAGCCATTTGAGCTGAGGCAAGGTAATATCTCATTGTAGTTCTGATTTGCATTTCTCTGTGATCAATGATGTTGAGTACCTTTTAATATGTCTGTTTTCCATTTGTATGTCTTCGTTTGAGAAATATCTGTTCACATCTTTTGCCCATTTTTTAATTGGATTATTAGATTTTTTTTTCTATAGAATTGTTTGAGCTTCTTACGTATTCTGGTTATTAATCCCTTGTCAGATGGGTAGTTTGCAAATATGTTCTCCCATTCTGTGGATTGTCTCTTCATTTTGTTGGACTGCATCCTTTGCTGTGCAGAAGTTGTTTAATTTCATGTGATCACATCCATCCATTTTTGCTTTTGTTGCCTGTGCTTGTGGGGTGTCGTTCAAGAAATTTTTACTTAAACTATTGTCCTAGAGATTTTCCCAATGTTTTCTTGTACTAGTTTCATAGTTGGAGGTCTTAAATTTCAGTCCTAAATCCATTTTTATTTGGCTTTGGCATATGATGAGAGAAAGGAATCTAAGCCAGGTGCGGCAGGCTCATGCCCGTAATCCCAACACTTTGGGAGGCTGAGGCAGGTGGATTATCTGAGGTCAGGAGTCTGAGACAAGCCTGGCCAACAAGGCGAAAACCCTACTCTACTAAAAATACAAAAATTAGCCAGGCATAGTGGTGGGTGCCTGCAATCCCGGCTACTTGGGAGACTGAGGTAGGAAAATCACCTGAACCTGGAAGGCAGAGGTTGCAGTGAGCCAAGATCACACCACTGCACTCAGCGTGGGTGACAGATCCAGACTCTGTCTCAAAAAAAAAAAAAAAAAAAAAGACATAGGGGTCTAGTTTCATTCTTCTGTATGTAGATATTCAATTTTCCCAGCATCATTTACTGAAGAGACTGTCTTTTCCTCCAGTGTATGTTCTTGGCACCTTTTTCAAAAACATGTTCAATGTAGGTATGTGGCTTTATTTCTGGGTTTTCTATTCTGTTGCATTTGTCAATGTATCTGCTTTTATGTCAGTAACATGCTGCTTTGATTACTATAGCTCTGTATTATAATTTAAAGTCAGGTAATGTGATTTCTCCAGATTTCTTATTTTTGTATAGGAGAGCTTTGGCTACTCTGGGTCTTTTGTGGTTCCATATAAATTTTTGGATTTTTTTTTCTATTTCTATAAAGAATGTAATTTATATTTTTATGAGATTGCATTGAATCTGTAGATTCTTTGGGGTAGTAGGAAACTTCTAACAATATTGATTTTTCCAGTTCATGAACATAGAATATTTTTCCATTTTTTTGGTATTCTATTCCATTTCTTTACCAATGTTTCATACATTTCATTGTAGAGATCTTTCACTTCTTGGATTAAGTTAATTCCTAGGTATTTAACTTTACATGTGGCTGTTGTAAATTTCTTTTTCACATTGTTCCTTTTTTCTCTTACAGAACAGCACTGAGTTCACTGCCTCACGTTTGCTGTGTCCTCCCTCCCCCTGCACCCAAAGAGACTCTCCACATTATGTCAGACTGCTGGGAATGGGGGAGGGGTGATGTCAGCCATTCAGGACTTTAAAAAATCTCTTCAGTGCCTCTTTCAGTGATATGAAGTTAAAAGTAGGTACTGTGAGTGTTCACCTTACTTTTGGTTCTTATGAGTGAAGGTATTTTTTTCTATGTAGATAGTTGTTGACTTGGTATCCTTGTGGCGGGGGTGGGGGAGGGAACAGTAGAGCTTCCCTGTTCTACTGTTCCTCCATCTTCTACAGGATTCCTCCATCTTCTTCCCTGAATTTATTTCTTTAAGAGGATTGTACTTTGAAATTTATTTTCTCATCGAATGGATAAAATTAAGAACTCCCTTTATATAACCAGAAATGTTAACTAATGAAAAGATTAAATATAATGTATTTCTTTCTTTTCTTTCTTTATTCTTCGAAATATCTAAAACAGCTATCAAGATTATATGAAAGAGTAAGATAAATTAGTTAAGTCATGGATATGCCAAACACTAAGTCAGAAAAGTTAAACAAGAAGCAAGAGTCAAAAATTAAGAATTCATAATATGAACTCACAAGTTTGACTTTAAAAAGAAAAAAAAAATCATAATAATCTGATAAGGCCTAAAACAGATTTCACTGTGCATTATTTATAAACACAGGTCCTACTAGATAAAATATAAGACATAACTTTGCTAAATTCAAAGACGTGAGATAAAAATTTCTTTTTTAAAAATTGATACATAATAGATGTACATTTTTTTAAGTAAATGTGATCATTTGATACATTCATATAATCAAATCACCTTAGTTATTTTTTCTTTTAAATGTACAGTAGATTGATGTTAAGTATAACACCCTTAAATTTTCTTTCAGTTCTTCATAAAAATCAGCTATAATATATTCAAAGGAATCTCAGCAATTTTTTTCATTATCTTTCTTTTCTTAATTTACATTTAAAATAATTCCTATTATTATTTTATAATGTAAAGAGTTCCTGCTCTCATTAAATCCAGTTTGTGCTGTGTTTTTACAATAATCTGACTCAACTTGACTTGACTCAATCTTTACATTTATCTTGCCTTTCTTTAATAAATTCTTCCCCTTCTCATGCCAGTTAGAATGGTGATCATTAAAAAATCAGGAGACAACAGATGCTGGAGAGGATGTGGAGAAATAGGATGCTTTTACACTGTTAGTGGGAGTGTAAATCAGTTCACATTCACCTATGGTAGAAGACAGTGTAGCAATTCCTCAAAGATCTAGAACTAGAACTACCATTTAACCCAGCAATCCCATTACTGGGTATATACCCAAAGACTTATAAATCATTCTGTTATAAAGACACATGGACACGTATGTCTATTGCAGCACTGTTCACAATAAAAAATACTTGGAACCAACCCAAATGTCCATCAATGATAGACTAGATAAAGAAAATGTGGCATATATGCCCATGGAATACTATACAGCCATAAAAAAGATGAGTTCATGTCCTTTGCAGGGACATGGATGAAGCTAGAAACCATCATTCTCAGCAAACTGACACAAGAACAGAAAACCTAACACGGCATATTCTCACTCATAAGTGGGTATTGAATAGTGAGAACACATGGACACAGGAAGGGAAACATCACACACCGGGGTCTGTTGGGCAGTCGGGGGCTAGGGAAGGGATAGGAGAGAGGTGGTGGGGGTTAGGGGAGGGATAGCATTGGGAGAAATACCCAATGTAGATGACAGGGTGATGGATGCAACAAACTACCATGGCACGTGTATACCTATGTAACAAATATGCATGTTCTGCACATGTACCCCAGAACTTAAAGTATAATAATAATTATTATTTTAAAATAAATAAATAAATTATTATCTTTCATCCCCCTCTTCAGCTTCACATTTGTTAAGCTGCAGTAGTGGGTTGCTTTCTAATTCTTTACTGTGTTTCTATTCTGTTTCTCATAAAGCTAAGGAAAAATGATGTATAAATTCACCTCTTTCCAAGAAACAGAGAAAAAAATAATAAATCTTGTAGGGCAATGATAGGTGAATAAAAGCCTCACATAGTTACTAAGTAGAAAGCTACACTGAGTATGCATCAGTAAAGACACACATGCATACATGGATTGAAAGAAGAGACGCTGTAGAGAATGTGTTCTATGAGGAAAAACATAGGTTGAGATAAATCATTTTTAAAAGACTGGGGAGGAGGGAGAAAGAAACCAACAGAGATATAACTTGACCTGTCAATCAAGTATGAGCTTAAAAGAAAGCCAAGAAAAAAAGCCAAAGCCAAGGAAGAGAAAGAAAAACACCACATAGAGTAAGGTACATGGAGAAATATAGATGTATAACAGAAACTTTGGTTCATAGTGTATTTTGAATAATACTGTGTAGCATTTATAATAGCTTTTGGTAAACATTTCTGTGACACAGAATTGAATTTCATACTGTAAAACAAGAAATTCAGCTTGTTAAACATAGTTGTCTACCACTTCCTAAAAGCTGGAACATTATTACCTCAGGGAAAGAAAAATGGAAAAAGAAATATTCCATCAACATTCCACTTGGAGAGAAAATACTAATCAGAATTCTAAACAGTAATATATGGATTGAAAAGATAATATTTAGTAGAATATGGGTTGGGGCTTTAAAAAAAGTTTAAATACTTTAAATCTAAAATCTTAATTTATGCTTACAGCTGGAAGACACTAGAAAATATATTAACACTTTAACCCTCTTTCCTATTGTTGATACATTTCTAATTTATTTTCTTCTTATGTATGACACATTTTCTCAACATAAGACATCTGAGTTTATACATCCTAAATATAAAAGGGAATATACATTTAGGCCAAATCTTATAAATGAATGGATTTAATTATTAGATATGTTAGGCATATTATATTACTGCTAACATTCCATTATATAGAAATGCATTTGTCTGTTCATTTGTGGTACTCCAGGATACAAAAGAAAAGTTCCCTAACCTCCAGTAGCTCATGGTAATAAAGGAGTTTTAAAATGATTATTTAATAAATACAAAAACTTCTGAAATTTGAAATCTTTGTATGTGATGTAAGGATTTTATTCAGATATTTTTAAGAACTACAATATAAATAATTTTGAAATTAAATCATACTGTATGGTTAGTAAGAGTCTCTGCTTCTAGAACTGGTTATTTGGACAAAACAACTATTCTTCAACTGGGGGAAGAGTTTTAAATATATTCTTAATGAAATGACATACAAAACACAGTGGAGTCTCATTGGAACACAGATTTTGAGAAAGAAAATTTAAAATTTCTACATTTTCACAATCTTTTTAAAATCAGAGGCAGGTTCCCGCTAAGTTGCCCAGGCTGGGGTCAGACTCGTGGGCTCAAGCAATTCTGCCACCTCGGCCTCCTGAGTAGCTTGGACTGCAGGCATGCACCACCATGCCCAGCTAAATTTTCACGATTGCTAATATTATTTTAGTCTAGTTACATAACCAAATATAGAAATAGGAAAAAACTCAACCCTAAAAACTATATATATAAAACACTAAAATAATGTGTTTAAGAAAGAAAAGTATATGCTATCTGTTGTACAGTTTTTGAACCAAAAGGCATCAAGGAGATTCCATGATTACTATAAGTAATTAGATCCATTAAAGGTTTATTTCAGTATAAATATTAAAAAGCCATCTTAGTATAACTTAAAAGTCATGCATGATAAGAACACTTATGACCAAATTTCAAATTTGCTCTGTTATGAGAAAGCTTTGCTATTTTAATACAATTTTCCTGTCACTATGTATTTTCCAGCCCATTCTTTTTTCACTCCCACTCCCTCTACATATTTACCAAGTCTTTGTTATTTATCAAAGTAAAAAACGTTCAAAAATGTTTAGTCATGTTTCTGTAAAATGGTTTTTCTCTGATGAACTTTCCATAACCAACATAAAATGATTATAGGTAGATTATTACTAAATTTTTAGAGTAAATGTTATAGAAAATTAGATTCAGGATGAGAAAATTAATTTTGCAAGAGACCTCTTTACCTCAGTATCAAAATCAGAGTCTTCATTAGCTGACGTAGATTGTGAGTGATCAACAGATGGTTTGTTGCAAAGCCTTTAGAATAAAAATATACAGCAAAAATAAGTGTGTTCATTTCTTTAAGCAATTTGCAGGTTCATACCTGGGTGCCCTCCCAAAACAAAACAAACAAACAAACAAAAAAGCAAATCTGGTGAAAAGGCAACTATCTGTATTTAAATAATGTCTCAATATAATTATAATTTGGCCTCTGTTGTGGAAAAGATCTTAATTACCTATTTCTACTTCCTCCTCTCCCAAGTTATGGAATAGTCCATGAAGACTCACCCACAGTTCCATAACAAATCATGACAGCCAATATATTGGTAGAGCCTGAGAAGAACTGGGCTTCACGAATTCTATGTCCTGGAGGCAGAACTTAAAATCCAAGTAACAGCTGACATAACCTTTGTTACCTAAACTGGAAGAAACCCGATAACCTAAAATAAGGTAAAAAGGTCCACTGTCCCTTCTCCATGATCTATCTCTGGTTCAAAGACTAATCTGTGTCACTTAAAAATGGCAGTCCTAGGCCGGGCGCAGTGGCTCAAGCCTGTAATCCCAGCACTTTGGGAGGCCGAGGTGGGTGGATCAAAAGGTCAAGAGATCGAGACCAACCTGGTCAACATGGTGAAACCCCGTCTCTACTAAAAATACAAAAAATTAGCTGGGCATGGTGGCACGTACCTGTAATCCCAGCTACTCAGGAGGCTGAGGCAGGAGAATTGCCTGAACCCAGGAGGCGGAGGTTGCAGTGAGCCGAGATCGTGCCATTGCACTCCAGCCTGGGTAACAAGAGCGAAACTCCGTCTCAAAATAAAAAATAAAAAATAAAAATAAAAAAAATGGCAGTCCTGATTCTTCTGCTTGGAAACCACTTAAGCAGGCCCCCATTGCTTCCCTTTTTTCTAAAATAGTGCAGAATCTTCCCTCGAACTTCTAAAATACTTGAACGTTAAATGTATGAATTTCAAAGGACAAATGTATATATTGTTATTAAAAATACTCTTCCCAGAAATATTAAAACTTAATTATAAAATCTAACTATTTTCCCTAGATAGACTCTGCCCTATTCAGGGCCACATAAAGTACTAAACTCTTAACCTCCATTGACAGATAACAAAGGAGAGAAACTTCTGGAAAAACAGAGTCCTCTTAGTTGTATCTCTATTTCCTTAAGTAGTAGCTAAATACCTTTCTTCCTAACTTCCAGATCCCTCTTCTGCAAGGTTCTGTGGCAGTCTCCTACCTTTAAATCCTCAGCCAATAAAAGCACACATTACTAAGAGTGGACTCAAATGACCAAGAATCAGAGCTCTCAATTTTACTGCTGCTAGAAAGAAAGCTAAATGGAATTTCAGTCATCTTTCCCCAGCATACGCATGTTACCAACTACCAAACTGAAGGTACACGACTGATTTGTCAGACAATCCTAACCCAGCCCTACCCTATGTGGAAATGGGAAGGACAATCAGTGGATTGGGAAAAGAGGCAGAAGTTCAAGGATACGAGTTCTGGTGCACAGATCTACATAGTTCAGGAAGCTTCAGTCCTCTAGTACTGGAGGGACTCTGAGCCATCCCTCTATAAGGTGGGGTGGAAGTAGATAATACTACAATTCAGTCTGCTATAGAGACTCTTCCCAATAGCTCAAATTCTTTTAACAACTTTCAATAGAAACTTTGAAGTTGGTCAGTCACTCTAATTAAACAAATAAAACAGCAACCTTTTCAGGACTCCTTTGAACCACGTAGGTAAATATGCATTTCTAGGTAACTCCCAACATCCTGTCTTCTTCATTACTATAATTTATCTTTATGAAACTTGCCATAAACCCTAGTATTCACTTCTCTTTTCTAAAACACTTATTCCTATCTAGCCCAGTGTTATTTCTCTTCAAACTTGACCTTTCCCTACTAACTTAATTCTTCTCTTCCATTGGGTTCCCGGCTAATTCTCATCCTAGACTCATCCACTGTATTCACTAGACCCGCTTTCCCTCTCTATAATTAAAATACTCACCAACTGACGGTAAAGAAGGAAGAGTAACAGGCTTTGAAATGAGTTCAAATCTCATTTCTGCCACTTCCTGTATACAAATAAGTCACCTTGATCTCTTTTAGTTTCAGATCTCCATCTGAACAACCACATAACCAGAATGTTAAACACAGGTTGAAGTACTAGAGAGTATTGTGATTAGTCACTAACATTCCTTAAAATCCTGAAATTGTGTGTGCTTTTGATTCTATCTATATAAAAATGGGAAATACTTAGCTGCCAGAAATGGAAAAAATGATAGAACAAAATCAACACTACAGAACGCAGAGAAGAAAGTTAACAACTAAAGAAAAAAATTATGGAAAAGTCATGGAGAAAGAAAAAAAATACTCTTAAAAAAGCACGTGGAATTAGGCAGGGTAGTGTCCTAAAGGGAAAATTAAACTAGGGAGTCAGTAAGTAGAGAAATCAATTATAAGTAGCCTCTATTTATATGCTAAATATAACTAACATGATAAGCAAATGTAACACAAATATCCTTCACTTAGAAAAAAATATTTCCTCTTTAGGACGTGGCTGGTCTTGCTTATGTGAAACCTATGCTCTTGTAGACATAGCTAAGTGAGATCTGCCCTAAAATCTTTGATGGTAAAAACAAGATACTGATTACCAATGAAATTGCCACTGAAATATACTAGAAAAAACTCTTAAGCTAACAAGACTTCTAGGAAAAACTATAAATCAGAGTTAACTAAATTTGACTTTCTGAATTGATCTGGTCGGGACCTATACCTTGATTCTAGTGCTATACAGGTCTCTGCCAATCTATGCAGAGGGGCAAGAGAAGGGATTTGGGAGTGAGGCATGCTGCCAGTCAAATCATGATCAGCTACTTGTTAACTATGAGGACATGGGACAATTAATCAACCTCTCTGACCACAGTTGGCTAATTAGAAAAAAGTAGGTTATAATAACAGAGAACCTTTCAAAACTGCTGTCATAACTATATGAGATGAGATGAGATAAGCACGTAAAATAGTGTCTACCCCAGAATACAACACTCAACAGATGTTAGTTTCTTTTCTCTATATTGCCTTAGGTAACATATACTTTTAAAAGCCTTAAGTCCTACCTTTTTACAGGATTTTCAGGAATCTCATCCACTATTAAAGAAAAAGGAATACATTTTAAGTCAACAATGGGAAAACACAGAATATTTAAAGTCTTGATAAGAGGGCCCAGTAGTGTATGTGTGTAATCCCAACTACTCAGGAGGCTGAGGCCAGAGAATCACTTGAGGAGCTCAGGAGTTTGAGACCAGCCTGGGAAGCATAGTGAGACTCTGCCTTCATTAAAAGAAATCATGTATACTTTCGTGCATGCTTTAGATCCTTTTTTTTTTTTCACAAAGTATTCCTTTAGGGCCATACCTTGTGAATTAATATTAATTATACTATTGGTAGGCAATTACTACATTAAGAATTCTTACTTCTCCTCCTTTGTATCAGTCAAATGCAAAAGAGAATGGGATTTGGCAAAATGTGAAACCTACAAGTAAATTGCTGTGTACAATAATCATAATCCTAACCAAACGCTATCAGACTGACTAGCATTATAGCAAACAGAGTCAAACTTCAAGAGCATACTTTCTGAACTAATTAATTAGTAGCACTTAAAACAGAATATACAGTAAGGCTCCCTTATCCATGATAGGTGTGCAAAAACACACTCAACATATTTTTCCTCTGCGCTCACGACACAACCACCACCAACACAGAAGACCAAATGTTGAGGGTCACTACCAACAAGCAAGCAATCATTTCTGCAGTACACACCAGCTGGGTGACCTCGAATTCCATTCCCATGTCGTCTAGCTGGAAATAGTGTCAGATCCCACAGAGGGCTCAGTCCCCAAGGCTCCCCCACCCCCACACCAGACACAAGCCTGGGCCTTCAGAACTCCTGACCAACCATCTTCAAGGTTCTCACAATTCCCACTTTAGGTTTGATTAATTTGCTAGAGTAGTTCACAGAACTCGGGGAACCACTTACTTACATTTCTTGGTTATTTTAAGCATGAAAAAAAGGACACAGATAAAGAATTGCATAGGGCGAGGCATAGGAGAAGAAGTGCAGAGTTTCAGACCCTCCAAGGGTACACCACCCTCCAGGAACCTCCACATACTCAGCTATCTGGAAGCTCTCTGAACACAGTCCTTTCGGGTTTTTATAAAAATTTTACCACATAGCCATGATTGATTAAATCATTCATCATTGGTGATCAACTTAAAACTTTGTCCCCCCAACTTTTCTCATGAGATTAAAGGGTTGGAGGGTGAGGCTGAAAGTTCTAACCCTCTCATCATGCCTTGGTCTTTCTAGTGACAAGCCCCTATCCTGAAGCTCATTAGGGGCTGTCAGCCATAATGAATCATTCATATACAAAGAGACACCACTTTGGAGATTCTAAGGATTTCAGGAGTTGTTTGCCAAGAAAAGGGTTCAAAGATCAAATATATATTTCATAGTATCACATCTGTGGTTTTGCTTTCTGTGGTTTTAGTCACCCATGGTCACCTGACGGTTTGGCTATGTCCCCCCCCAAATCTTATCTTGAATCGTAGTTCCCATAATCCACATGTGTCATGGGAGGGACTCTGTGGGAGGTAACTGAATCATGGTGGGGATGATTCAATAATCATGCTGTTCTCATGAGAGTGAGTGAGTTCTCACAAGAGCTGATGGTTTGATAATGGGCTTTTTCTACCCTTTGCTCTGTAATTCTTGCTCTTACCATGTGAAAAAGGAAGTGTTTGCTTCCCCTTTCACCATGATTGTAAGTTTCCTGAGCCTTCCACAGTGGAACCGTTAGTCAATTAAACTTCTTTCCTTTATAAATTATCCATTCTTGGGTATGTCTTTATTAGCAGTGTGAGAACAAACTAATACATCGCCCATGGTCCAGAAATGTTAAATGGAAAATTCCAGCAATAAGCAATTCATAAGTTTTATATTTTGTGTTGTTTTGAGTAGCATGATAGACTCTCCAGCCATCCCACTCCATCCCACCTGGGACATGAATCATCCCTTTGTCTAGTGTATCTATGCCGTTTATGCTATGTGCGCATTAGTCACTGACTTCGTCTCCTCCTGACATCCAACCAACAACATCATCAAGGCTCAGTAATCCAGGATTACCAGAAGTAGATGATCCTCCTTCTGAAGGTTAATAGTAGCCTAAGACTACATCACAATGCCTATATCATTTACCTCACTTCATCTCACTGCAGAGGCTTTGTATCATCTTCGTAAGAAGAAGCGCAAGTGGAGTACAAGAAGATATTTTGAAAGAATACATACACACACACACACACACACACACACACACACACATATATATATATATATATATATATATATATATATATATATATATAACTTTTATTATAGCATACACGAAGTTCTAATTAGAAAAAAAAAAAAAAAAAGTCAGGCTGGCAGGGCCAGAAGAAAGCAAAGAGATAAAGCAAATTAGCTATGTCTTCCTTTCTTCATGGTCCAGAAATTATTTTTTAAAAGAGGAACCAAATAAGCTATAGGTCTCCTTTTCTTTATGGCCCAGGACATACCACCTTCCAGCACAGGTAATGTACATAAGTCACAAACTTCCTGCTTACCATCAAACACTTCAATGTATCAAACCCCACAGCAGACGTTAGAATGCAAGTTAGCTCCCTGCTATCTTGGCATTATCAGTCAGCCTAAGGACAATCCTATAACATTTCCAGCAAGCTTTTGTTTCCTGGAAGCAGGTGTTTTTCTTTCAGGCTGTCCATTATCTTCTTGCAACATATTTTCATGCCTTCTATAATGAATCTGCCTTTCTCGACCTACAGCTGCCTTGGTAAATCCTTTTACCACCATGCCACAGGCCGAGATAGTTGGTTTTCTCCTATGACAGTATATTGTTATCACTGTCCTAGTTTATTATTAGTTATTGTTGTTAAGCTCAGACTGTGCCTAAATCTCACATTAAACTTTATCACACATATGTATATATAGAAAAAACATTACATACACTCAGGTATTCACCACAGGTCCTGGAACATATTCCCCATGGATAAAGGGAGACAACTGTACCTATTTTGTTATCATACAACATAATTTCTCCAACTCTTCAGTTAAAATTATTTAGTTTAGAATAAAATGCTTTAACACAAGGAAGCTAGGTCTATGGGCACCATACTATACAGCAAAACATAGAAAATAGACCAGAAACAAAGATTTTTGCAAATCACTTTCAGCAAGTCAAAGATTCAGCAAATCATATTCCAGCCAATGAAGAGGAGTTCAAGAGAAATATTAAAATGTAATCACTGTCACTAATCCTCTTCTAAGAGGCTAGTTAAATTTACTTAGTTCTAGTGAATTTCTCTGCCCTATGTATGACACAAATAAGGTTCAAATTTACCTACCATTTTACCTCCCATGGAAGGAACCACTGAGATCACTTCCTTAAGAGTTTGCCACTCTGAAATGAAAAAAGACTCCAAGAAATATGGGATTATATGAAAAGTCATAATCTACATTTGATCTGCATACTTGAATGTGATGGAGAGAATGAATCCAAGCTGGAAGACACCCTTCAGGATACTATCCAGGAGAACTTCCCCAACCTAGTAAGACAGGCCAACACTCAAATCCAAGGAATACAGAGAACACCACAAACATATTCCTCATGAAGAGCAACCATAAGGCACATAATCATCAGATTCACCAGGGTTGAAATCAAAGAAAAAATGCTAAGGGCAGCCAGAGAGAAAGGTCGGGTTACCCACAAAGGGAAGCCAATCAGATTCACAGCGGGTCTCTCAGCAGAAACACTACAAGCCAGAAGAGAGTAGGGGCCAATATTCAACATCCTTAAAGAAAAGAACTTTCAACCCAGAATTTCACATCCAGTCAAAATAAGCTTCATAAGTGAAGGAGAAATAAAATAAATAAAATCCTTTATAGACAAGCAATTGCTGAGAGATTTCATCACCACCAGACCTGCCTTACAAGAGCTCCTGAAGGAAGCAGTAAACAAAGGATTAAGCAGTACCAGCGACTGCAAAAATGTACCAAATGGTCAAGACCATTGACACAATGAAGAAACTGCATCAACCAACAGGAAAAACAACCAGCTAGTATCAAATTGGCAGGATCAAATTCACACATAACAATATTTACCTTGAATGTAAATGGGCTAAATGCCCCAATCAAAAGACACAGACTGGCAAATTGGATAAAAAGTCAAGACCCATCAGTGTGCTGTATTTAGGAGACCCATCTAGTGTGCAAATACTTACATAGACTCAAAATAAAGGGATAGAAGAAGATCTACCAAGCAAATGGAGAGCAAAAAAAAGCAAGGGTTGTAATCCTAGTCTCTGATAAAGTAGACTTTAAACCAACAAAGATCAAAAGAGACAAAGAAGGACATTACATAATGGTAAAAGGATCAATGCAACAAGAAGAGCTATCTTAAATATATATACACCCAATTCAGGAGCACCCAGATACATAAAGAAAGTTCTTAATGTCCTACGAAGAGACTTAGACTACCACACAGTAATGGTGGGAGACTTTAACACTCCACTGTCAATATTAGACAGATCAATGAGACAGAAAATTAACAAGGATATCCAGGACGTGAATGCAGATCTGGATCAAGCAGACCTAACAGACATCTACAGAACTCTCTATCCCAAATCCGCAGAACATACATTCTCAGCACCACATCGCATTTACTCTAAAATTGATCACATAATTACAAGTAAATCACTCCTCAGCAAATGCAAAAGAATGGAAATCGTAACAGTCTCTCAGACCACAGTCCAATCAAATTAGAACTCTGGACTAAGAAACACACTCAAAACTGCACAACTACATGGAAACTGAACAACCTGCTCATGAATGATGGATGACTGGATAAACAATGAAACGAAGGCAGAAATAAAGATGTTTTTTGAAACAAATGAAAATGAAGACACAAGGTACCGGAATCTCTGGAAAACATTTAAAGCAAAGACTAGAGGAAAATTTATAGCACTAAATGCCTGCATGAGAAGCGAAGAAAGATCTAAAATTGACACCCTATCGTCAACATTGAAAGAGCTAGAGAAGCAAGATCAAAAAAATTTAAAAGCTAGTAGAAGACCAGAAATAACTAAGATCAGAGCAGAACTGAAAGAGATAGAGACACAAAAAACCCTTTAAAAAAAATCAATAAATCCAGGGGCTGGTTTTTTGAAAAGATCAACAAAATAGACCGCTAGCCAGACCAATAAAAAAGAAAAAAGAGAAGAAGCAAATAGATGCAATAAAAAATGACAAAGGGGATATCACCACCGATTCCATAGAAATACAAACTACCATTAGAGATTACTACAAACAACTCTATGCACATAAACCAGTAAATCTAGAAGAAATTGATAAATTCCTGGACACTTGCACTCTCCAAAGCCTAAACCAGGAAGAAGTCAAAACCCTAAATAGACCAATAAGAAGGGCTGAAGTTGAGGCAGCAATTAGTAGCCTACCAACCAAAAAAAGCCCAGGTCCAGATAGGTTGACCGCCGAATTCTACCAGACATACAAAGAGGAGTTGGTACCACTTGTTCTGAAACTATTCCAAACAATCCAAAAAGAGGGAATCCTCCCCATATCATTTCATGAGACCAACATCATCCTGATACCAAAACCCAGCAGAGACTCAACAAGAAAAGGAAACTTCAGGCCAATATCCATGATGAACATAGATGCAAAAATCTTCAATAAAATACTGGCAAACTGATTGCAACAGCACATCAAAAAGCTTATCCATCACAATCAAGTAGGCTTCATCCCAGGGATGCAAGGCTGGCTCAACATAACGCAAGTCTATAAACGTAATTCACCACATAAACAGAACCAAAGACAAAAACCACATGATTATTTTAATAGACGCAGAGATGGCCTTTGACAAAATTCAACAGCCCTTTATGCTAATAACTCTCAATAAACTAGGTATTGACAGAATGTATCTCAAAATAATAAAAGCTATTTACGACAAATCAATAGCCAATATTGTACTGAATGGACAAAAACTGGAAGCATTCCCTTTGAAATCTGTGACTAGACAAGGATGCCCTCTCTCACCACTCCTATTCAATATAGTATTGGAAGTTCTAGCCAGAGCAATCAGGCAAGAAAAAGAAATAAAGGGTATTCAATTAGGAAAGGAGGAAGTCAAATTGTCTCCATTTGCAGACGTCATGATTGTATATTTATAAGACCCTATCATCTCAGTCCAAAATCTCCTGAAACTAATAAGCAACCTCAGCAAAGTCTCAGGATACAAAATCAATGTGCAAAAATCACAAGCATTCCTATACATCAATAACAGACTTCAAGAGAGCCAAATCAAAAACGAACTGCCATTCACAATTGCTACAAAGAGAATAAAATACCTAGGAATACAACTAGCAAGGAATGTAAAGGATCTCTTCAAGGAGAACTACAAGCCTCTGCTCAACGAAATAAGAGAGGACACAAACAGATGGAGAAACATTCTGTGCTCATAGTTAGGAAGAATCAATATAGTGAAAATGGCCATACTGCCCAAAGTAATTTATGGATTCAACACTATCCCCATCAAGCTACCAATGACCTTCTTCACAGAAGAACTGCTATGTACAGCATATCATGTCATATTTTTCTGTGATATTATATTAGTGGTCTGCAAGAAAATATTTTAAAGATACCAGTTTCTTCAAACTGCTGATCTGTAAACTATTTCTGATCAAAACTTAAAATTTTGTCAAAATATGGCTTTTTGTTGTTGTTGTTGTTGTTGAGATGGATTCTCACTCTGTGGCCCAGGCTGGAGTACAGTGGTGTGATTTTGGCTCACTGCAACCTCCACCTACCTAGTTCAAGTGAGTCTCCTGCCTCAGCCTCCTGAGTAGCTGAGACTACAGTCAATATGCAACCACACCAAGATAATTTTTTGTATTTTTAGTAGAAATGGGGTTTCACCATGTTAGCCAGGATGGTCTCGATCTTCTGACCTTGTGATCCACCTGCTTCAGCCTCCCTAAGTGCTGGGATTATAGGTGTGAGCCACTGCACCCAGCCATGGCTGCATTTTGATTCCATGTCAGAGAAAGGAAATAAGTATCTGATAGTGGCTTCCAGTTTTTGCTGTCAGATTTTTGTTTGGGAATACATCCAGAACTGCTTATCAAGGGCTTGAGCACAAAACAATCATTTCCACAAAAACCAGTAAGAAAGACTACACTTTTCCTCATGTGGACCCTTAGGTTCTGACAATTCTTGGAAAATGTTGGCACAGGAACTCACCAGTCTAGGCCTGACTCTGTGTAGGTAGCTGCCACAGTTATAAAAATATTAGGTAGGATTTTGATAAGAGTATTCTTCCTCTCATACTTGAACACCAGAAGTACCATGTACCTAAATAATAGACCTTATCACTCTAAAAGTCTTCTTTTGAAGAGGGTACCATCAAAGAGCTTTGAAAATAGTAATTTAACTTACTTTTTAGTAATCTTACTTGTAAGAATTTATATTCTCCCTTCTTGAAATTCTCACATTTTTGAAATTTTTATAGAATCCCTTCCTCTGATAAACTCTCCTACTTTTCTCTAGCCACTGCTCAGGCTTCTTTACTACCTTCATTTCTTCTGGGAAATGTTGATATTCCCAAGGTCTTGTCACTGCCTTCTGTTTATTCCATGTCTTTCCCGCCATGGACAAGCTCATTTAGATACATGATTTTGCCTACATTATTCCAAGTCTTCATCTCCAACTTCAGTTCTACCTCCAGCTAGAAATGCCTAAAATTCAATTACCT